>NC_077228.1:498459015-498759015 GCF_027887165.1 Monodelphis domestica | reverse complement strand
AGATGCATTAACCAACTCTGAAAGCAGATGCCCCATTCCACACCCTAAATCTGTATCTTCAAGGAAGAGAAGGCACATTTTCTCATTCCTTTGTTGCCAAACTCATTCATCAAGTGAATTTGCTTATATTATTGTATTTACAGCTGACATATAACTTTGAGCTAGAACCTCTGAGATAAGGAGATTTGAGAAAAAGGGAGAAGACTAATAGAGGTACAAGGAACATGTGACAGTATCCAGAAAGACAGTAGAGTAGTAGAACCAAAAGACAGGACTTGGGGGGTTGGTCTTGGGCTCTGGAGTTGGGTGTCCTCCATTAAGAGGAAGACAAACCCTGAAGGGACAATGGCAAACCTCAGAAACACTATGATGTTTGGGTACTGTAATCAGTGAAAAGGGAGCAGTCTGGTGCCAGAAAGAAGGCTTTTCTAAGGACTAAGGAAAGGGATATGTCTTGCCCTGGGTCAGACAGCTAGCACAGGTGCAGAGAGAGGAAAGGTAAGGATAGCTAGATCATATTTCATTTAGGCACCCCATCTCTGAATGATCTACCAGAAAGATCTAGGACCTCTTGAATTATCTTATCAGATTCTGTCCCTTGAGGCTTTCTGTCCCAATTGAAGGATTGTTCAAATACCTGACTAGTCTCTGTCCTTTTCACCTGGGCTTGAGCCTTTGTCTTTCCCTAATAACTCAGACCCAGAGGCATCTGTGCTCTTAATCCTGAGGTTTCAGACCTTGTCGCCTTTTGCTCTTCAGGAAAGGATGCTGGTCACAATGAACTGATTTCTACCCAGATACTATATGCTACTCCTTATGAATGAAGGGATGTCACCCTCGCCTTCCAGACCTATTACTAATAACCATTGCCTGTGCAATCCTCAGGGAAGTTTGTGGTCCCATTACCAAGGAAGAAATCTTGCAAGGCAATAAAGGGACAATAACAGAAAATAGGAGGCAACTGTGAACACAAAGCATTTTATTATTGCTTAGGATGAATGAGGAAAAGGAGGATGATTTAAATTCTGGGATAAAATGAATCACTTGGTCTTGCTTCTTTCCATCACCTAAGAACATCTAAACAGTTCAAATCCAGAAGGAAGGGGGAGTCTAAGGAATCAGGACAAAAGGGAGCAAAAACAAGCTCCTTAGTAAGGAAACCAGATCAGCAGCAACCCCCAGAGCTCCCACAGCTGTCCCCTGATTGCTGACTGCGTCCACTGCCACTGTCACAGCAGTCAGACCTGTGGTGCCTGTGCCTATGGGATCTCCTGTGATGATGGGAAAAGAGGCAGCAGCCTCCCCCAGAACCAGAGCTATGGCATCCTCCAGAGCTGGACCCACAACATCCTCCCGAGCTAGAGCCACAACCAGAAGAGACAGGAGGAAGGCATGGAGACTGGGGAGGGCACTTGGGAGGACACTTGGGAGGACATTTAGGTGTCTGGCACTTGGGAGGTGGCTGGCACTGTTGCTGGTTTTGTTGGCAGGACATCTCTGAGTGAATTCAGTAACCCTGAAATATAATAAACATTTTCAAATATATGAAATTTGTATTCTCTTGCAATCAATTTATACTGCATTGGTGAAATTTATCTAGAATACATTAGCATCCAGAAAAAAAAGACTTAATTTCTCCCTGCTAAATGCATTGTGGTTAGAATTTGGGAATTCTACACATGCATAGGGATTTGTCAACATTGTAGCTTCTCTATGCATATAAATGTATATCTACACACCCATGTATAAAATTATGATTGATAATATAGAACTAGGTCAATTATTCTTAATCTCAAAAGTTCAGTTGTTCAAGAGGGAAAAGAAAATGTCTCTAGGCATTCAAAACAGAATTCGTCTTTTCCCTCACACTGTCCATTGTCAGAACTTCTCTATTACCATTGAAGGCACTACCGTCCTACCAGTTACCAACGCTCACAACCTAATTATTGTTTTTCACTTTTTACTCACACTCATCCCACACTTCCAATCTGTAGCCAAGTTTTTATGCTCACAACATCTCTTACATAAGTCTCTTCTGACACTGAACACTCTGCTGGTGCAGGCCCAATTACCTCATGCCTGGACTGTTGCAATAGCCTTGGGCTGGGTCTGCCTTTCCCAATTTTCTCCCCATTCCAGTCCATCCTTTATTCACCTGCCAACGTGATCTTCCTGAAGTGCAGGTCTGCCTTTGTAAACCCTTATCCCATTCTATTAACTCCAGCATTTCCCAAGTATCTATATGATCCAGACTAAAGTTCTGTTTGGATTTTAAACCCTTTACACCCTACCTCCTTCTTCTGCATGCCATGCTCTCCCTTCTCAGCTCTGCTTCCCAACTTTCCTGGTTTCCCTCAACACTGAGTTCAAATTCTACTTTCTGCAAGAGGCCTTTCCCAGCCTTTCCCCTCAGATGCCAGTACATCCCCCTCTGGTATTACTTCCCATTTATACTATCTATACCTTACACAGACACAGTTGTTTACCTCTTGTGTTCTCTATTTCTATGTGAGTTCTAGAAGGCAGAGACTGCTTTGTTTTCCCCTTTCTTTAGACTCCCAGCACTTAGCATGGGGGCCTGGCATTTTGTTGTTGTTGTTCAATTGTTTCCAACTCTTTGTGACCCCATTTGGGGTTTTCTTGACAAAGATACTGGAGTGGTATGCCATTTCCTTCTCCAATTCATTTTACAGATGAGGAAAGTGAGTCAAACACAGTTAAGTGACTTGACCAGGGTCATATAGCTCATAAATATCAGAAGTCAGATTTAAACTTAAGATGAATCTTTGTGAATCCAGGACAAGCAGTCCATGCACCATAACATTTAGCTGCCCCAAATGTGCCTGGCATAGTAAGCATTTAATAAATGCCTTGTTGATTGACTGACTGACCATATATTTTGGATTTCAGTTCATGACAGTTCAAGGAACTTAGATGTTTGCTCTTCCTTTCTCCTCCAGACATTAGACCCTTGCCTTCTTGTCTCCTAGGCAATTCAGGCTTGCTTTTTATTAGCCTAGAACAAATCCAACGTACAGACTTCTATTTTTCCACAAACTATTTTATTTCTCACTCAGTTTAACTTTTTGTTCCTTCCCAGAACCTCTGTGTTTCTTCCTTTCTCACACTCTCCCTTCTCATTCCTCTCTCTTGCTTTATACTTTTCTTCCCTCCCCTCTAGCACCCTATTCCAAGTTTTCCCCTGGGATCTCATGCAGATACTCACCCTGATCACAGACACAGACAGGAACTCTCTGTTGAAGAACCAGAGTGGATGAGAAGCTAGGAGCAGGGACACCTTTTATAGATCATCCCAGGTTAAGCTACTGACATAAGACCCAACTCTCCAGGAGGAAGAATATCTTTCCCAACTCATGCATGTGTCAGACAATTCCTAACATTCTTCAGCCTCTCATACATTGACATGAATATGCATCATTCATTTGAAAGGGACATTAGAGGTCTTCTAGTCTAGCCTCTTATCAATTTCTGCAAATGAAGAAACTGAGACCTAGAGGCACTGTACAAGATCATAGGAGTAATCAAGGAAAGAAGACAATAGAATTCATATCCTCAGAAATTAAGTCCAGTGCTCTTTTCAGTAACCCAAACCATGGAAACTTCATGTCTGCTCCTCTGGGTGGAGGGGAGAGTCTAGATCTTACTTTCAGAAAACCTCTTTTCAAAACATTAGGAGTCTCCCAATCACACAAATGGCATGAAATTCAGTCCCTGGGCAAAAATTCTATCGTTTTTAATCACTGATCACTTCACTCCTAGGAATGTCCAACTTCCCTAATGGTCTCCTTCATTTCTCCCCCAGCCTTAGCTCATGCAGAACCCAGTGTGACTCAGGGAAGGGAGAACTTAACTAGGAATCAAAGATTCTTCCTCTGCTACTAACTACTTGTGTCCCCTAGGGGAAACAACTTAATCAAACCATCTAGTTTCCATTTCTTAATTTCTAAAATGAGAGGATTGGAATATATGATCATTAAGAAGATGTCTTTCTATCTCTCCATTTATAATAGTATTATCCCCAGGAACACCCTCTTCCTATTCTTAGCTTTGAGCTGTGGCTTCTCCAAGACATATTTTATAAGGTTTCCACCTATCACCTCATCCATACACTCTTCCTTAAGTATAAATCTTTATCTTCAAGCTCTCATTTCCACAAGATGCTAAATGGTTAACCTAGGCCTAAGATGCCCATTCCTCCCTTATTTTTCAGGGGGAAATGGAAATCAAAAAGGAGCAACTGGTCATGTATTGTCTTTTTAAATTAATTTATTGGTTCAGCAAATACCCAAGAACCTATTCAGTGGAAGGATCTGTGGTCAGAATTGCTACAGATAAAAAGGTATGACCAAGGTAAGGTTCCTGTCCTCTAGGAGCCTCTAATCTAGCAAGAAATCAAGGAATTCACAACTATTTAAAAAGGAATGTAAGTGGAAATGAGTGTTATAAAAGGGGTCTTGGCCACATACTTTAGGAGGTCAGAGCAAAGTTTCTCTCTCTCTCTCTCTCTCTCTCTCTCTCTCTCTCTCTCTCTCTCTCTCTCTCTCTCTCTCTTTCTCTCCTGAATCTCTTTGTCTCTTTCTTCTTCTTCTCTCTCTCTATCTCTGTCTGTCTCTTTGCTTTTCTGTCTCTGTCTTCCTCTCTCTCTCTTGTATTTGTAGTTGTAGTTTTTGTAGTTGGAATTACCAAGAACATCTGTTTTTAGTGAAGTGGGAAAAATCATTAGGCCTGGGAACAAAATATCTGAGTACAAACCATAGCTCTGCTATTACCTTGGATAAGCTCTCAATGTATAAGTTTCTACTGTTATAAAATGAATTGATTGGATTATAAGTCCTCTAAACTCCCTCCCTTATAAAACTGTGATACTTGAATCCATAGCATTCTATGCAGTAAAGTAGACCAGTGTTTCACTTGGTGTAGACCTTGTTAACAATGGCAACAATAATGGTAACGGTGGTCATGGTTGCAGTATTGATGACAATGATAAAGATGATGATGTTGGTACAATAAGGACAACAAACATGGTGATGGTAGTCATAGAAGTGGTATTGATAATGACAGGAGTAATGACAATGAGGATGGAAGTGGTGGTTGTGGTCGTGATATTGATGATAATGGTAGTTGTGGTATCAGTATAGATGATTATAATGGT
The DNA here is from genome assembly GCF_027887165.1 of Monodelphis domestica. Classification (NCBI taxonomy): domain Eukaryota; kingdom Metazoa; phylum Chordata; class Mammalia; order Didelphimorphia; family Didelphidae; genus Monodelphis; species Monodelphis domestica. The sequence continues at coordinate 498,753,842 of NC_077228.1, read as the reverse complement.
ATGGACAATAATGGTGGTTGTGATTGTGGCAGCAGTATTAATGATGATGTTGGTAAAGAAAATGAGGATGGCAGTGGTGGCAACAGTATTGATGATGATGGTTGTAAAGATAATGATTATGATGATGATGGTTATGGAAGTATCATTGATGGAAATGGTAAAAGCAATAATGATCTAATGCAATAATGATTCAAAATGCTTTATAAACCTTCATGTGCTAAGTGGATTTCATCTTACTACATATACTACACCATGATGAACCAAGCAGCAATGCCAATGATGAGAGTACGAAGGGATCTGGTCAAACCTGTCACCTTGTTCCCACCCCACCAGTCATCTACTGCTTCAGTTGCTCAATAAACAATTCTGAACTCTGAACCTTAGGGAAAATTTGAGGTCTTCTCTGATGGGTTGGGATGAGTGAGCAAGCAGGACAGTGGTCAGTAGACTCAGTCAAGACTGATGCATCCTTTGAGACCAGAAGCAAGAGAACTACTGGACTGTTTTCTCTAGGTTCTTTGGGGGGTATGGTTCCTCATGCTTCTCTGGGGGTATGAGGGACATTGGATTCAAATAGTCAAAAAGGTCCTGGTTGGAAGTAGAGGTGTCTGTAAATGGTTACAATAAATGCCAATAATGGAGGACTTGAGAAAATGAAGGTGGGGGTTGATTGAATGTGTATGACTCTGTTATCTGGACAAATATGAGTATCTCCATTTAAACCCAGAATTTCCTCTCTTAGATAAAAGAAGTGAGGCTGACTCCATAATATGTGAGACCTATAAGAAGGAGCCATGCATAGCCTGTCAACTTTTCCCTTTTAGTGCCTAGTTCTATATTTGGCTTGTACTCTCCAAAAGTGTTGGAGCTAGGTAGCCACATTATCTTTTACCAAACTTTTTGGTAAAAAAAAAAAAAGTTTTTACCTTCCCTCTTAGAATCAATATTGGGCATTGATTCCAAGGCAGAAAACTGGTGAGAGCTAGGCAATGGGGGTTAAGTGATTTGCACAGGATCACACAATTAGGAAATGTCTGAGGTCTTATTTGAACCTGGGATCTTTCATCTCTAGGTCCAGCTCTAAATACACTGAGCCAGTTAGTTACTCCCACCCCCTACACTTTGAATGGTCTGATTGTGAAGTAATTGCTTAAAACCCTACGTCTTTCCTTGTTTATGGAGATTTCTCTACAACTCACTTGAGATCTTTGGGATCTTTTTCTTTTTCCTTCATCTAGTCTCTTTGCTAACCTTTCTATCTAACTGCCCATCTTGGGCTTGGCCATAGACTTGCTAGTTGTTGGGCTTCTTCACTCTCTGGCTGCCTAGCCTTCAGATTCTGCTTGAGACTATTTACTGGTTTTTAACTTCAAGGATCTTCACTTAGTATTCATTTACAATGAAATGTGGTTTTAAAATGAGAAAAAACAAGGGCAGTAGCAATAATAGTAATAATACAATTGAGACATTTTTTGGCATTTTGGAATGAAAGATAAATGGGAAGAACATAGTTAAGACACAACAATTCAACAATATCATTCTTAATGTATACCATCAGAATTATAAAAGTGATCATCACAGATTTGAAAATACCGTTCTCAAAAATTCACACAATATTTACAAAATAAGGACTTCTTACCCTAAGGAAGCTGTAAGAAAATTTCCACATTAAAAGGGGGAGGATGACAGATGTTCCTATAACACCTGATAATCATTTTAAAAACTGACAGATACACTCTTGGAATAACCAGAAATTATATTATGAGCATGAGCAAAGGTTACTAATAGACATGGATGATCGAATTTTTCAAATGTAGATTGGTTACTTCCAGATATAGCTTATGAAACAGATGAGATCTCACAGCGGAATTAAAAGACTCTGCATACGTTACATCTGGATGAAATCAGCCAACAAATATAATGATTTTTAAAAAGCATAAAAATGGTGAAGTCGTATGGATTTATTTGTGGTAATGGAAAGATTTATAATGATGATTCAGGAGCAGGCCATTGTTACCACGAATTATGGAAGCTTTATCCTTAAGAAACCTGGATCAGTGTAACTTGTGCAAGGAAATGGTGAAGATTGTTCAACAATATTACAAGTCCTAAAAGACATGACAGATGACAGATGCTATAAATAAGGATTTCAAAATATCCTGGAGAAATCAACCAATAAACTGTACTGGAACTATACAATTCTTACAAATTGAACTGGTGCCTGAAATCATCTGGAAATAACACTGATTCATAAGAAGTTAAAATTTATTTTAGTGGATTTGTTCATACTATAAACCTGTAATCTCTAAGCCATAACTAATGAAAAGCTTTCAAAATAAAGACCTAGTTGAGGAAATCAAAATCATTTTGGAATAAGATCAGGTATAGCATGCCTTCTACATTGTCTTGTCTACTGTTGAAACTATACTAAGGCATTACATTCACATTTTTTCAATTATGAAATACTTATTTTTTAATCTATTTTATGAGAGTTTATTTTAAATTGAATATAAAGGAAAAATAGCTGGAAAAGAACTTGTTCCACTACCATCTTCTCTGAACCCCATTTATAAAGGTAAGAAGAATTAGGTAATGATGACAATGACTACCACCACAATAATAATTAGTATGATGCATATTGCAAAAATTTATCTGAAAATGCCTAGAAAAATATGTGTTGGTGTCTAAAATTATAGATTAGAAACCAATCATCTTTTCATAGACTCTTGGATGACAAATCTGTATATTAAAAATGCAAAATTCTCCCTAAGGTACACGTCTAACCATGTCACTCTTCTATTCAATTAACTATCCCAATCCTCTCTAGGATCAACAATAAAATCCTCTGGCATTTAAAGCTCTTCATAACCAACTTCCTCTTCCCCAACTTTCCAGTCTTTTTATACCCTATATTTCTCTACCTATACCTATTCTTTGATTCAGTGACACTGGCCTTCTAGCTATTCCTTGAAAAGAATAATCTATTTCCCAATAGGAATTTTCACTGAGTCCATAGGTATAAAATATTGTAAATAACATCAGAATTCTTCAACATGTTGATTGGTTTTGCTGATTTTTAAATTTTTCCCATTTTGTTAAATTATTATAAAGAATATCTTGCTAGGAAAGGGGAAGAAAATGGATATAGGAAGAACTCTACATGAAAAATAAATCAATATTTGTCCTTTGTATATATAAACTAGTCTATTACAAATAGATGTCACCTTATGAAATAATCATAATCTCCCAGCTAGATAAGATGAAAAGTTTTCAAAATATAGACAAGTAGCAGAAATCATAGTCACATAGGAAGAAGATGAGGTCTGTATCTTCCCTCTTATCCTTTCTTTTACCAGAAACCGTTCCAAGGACGCTTTCAGTAAGTCAAGAGTAAATGAGCTTATATCTGAATATTTTTCAGATATAATTCAATTTACACAATTTTTTCCATCTATTCCCCTGATGGCAAGCCTATGACACATGTGTCAGCACTGACACATGTAGCCATTTTCAATGACACACAGATGCATGTGGCCACATACAGGGAAGTATGGGGCTGTATACCAAGAAGGATGTTTCATCCTTAGCTCCTGCATGGCCAGGAGCAGTAGCCGAGGATAAAACATTTGCTTTAGTGCAGTGTAGACACTCTGTGTTGGAGGTCTATAGGCCAAAACAACAGAACTCCAGCACAGAGCATCTAGTTCTGGGACTTCCAGTTAGGCCAAGATTCAGTATTTGACCTTACTTCTGGCCAGCAGAGCAGGGTGCGGTGGAATACCACAGGGGACGCATCTCTGAGGGCCCTGTGATCACCATTACCAGAAACTACATAACCACAGCAACCATCATCCAATCTACTGTTCTGGGGTGTTTGTAGACTTATAATTGACCATCACTTCTGAGATAAATAAGGAAGAGGCTGGGAGGGGCGAGGCCCTGTGCTATGGGTACCACTTGGAGAATCAAGAGAAGTGCCACTACAAACAGGAAATTTGGAGTGCCTGGAACTGATGACCAGACACTTTTAGCACCCTGAAAAAATATAGCAATGACTTTACTCACAATTTTTCCCTCTATGTACTTTTGTGAAACTTTATTCTCAGTGTTAAATAATATCAAAACCAACAAAAGAAACAGATTGACAGATGAAGTTAGTAGTGTTTGCTTGGGCTTGAAGTATACAAAATACCAACCTTCAATTGAAGACTTAGCCAATGAAATTCAGCAAAAAAAGTCACTAATAGGCAGGTTAGTTAAAGAATTCCCCCTCCCCCTCACTTATCTTAGTTTATGACACCCCACACAAGTTAAATAATATCAAGACCAACAAAAGAAACCAACTGACAGATGAACAAAGAAATCATTAAGCAGGTAAATTAAATAATTAGTTTTTGGTTTATTAAATACAGTTATATATTACAATGATACATTTTTGTTATTTAAACTATATATATAGTAATTTTTTTTTCTTAAAGTGAAACACCAGCCAAGTTATGCTTGTTTTTTTTGGCAAATTTTGACACACCAAGCTCAAATGGTTGTCCATCAGTGATCTAGACTCTGACTGGTCTAGAATATTTATCTAATTTTCCCCAATTCTAGGCCCACCACACTACTTCCTATACATTTCCAATCCATGCTACCTATATTAGGCTCTTTCTCCCATCCTACTGCCATGAGAGCTTAGGATCCTGTGCTCTAATTGGTGAGCTTTAAGCTTCCCTTACCCAGACTCAAGAATTGCTCCATCTCACACTGGAACTTGGACTCATCTCCCCATTAACCCCTAAAAGACCTTGGACTCTGATTGGCGAATGACTTTCCTTATCAACCTCTGCAATATGTACTGGAGGTCTGGCATATGTATAGTTCCCATCAGCTTCCTCAGTGGATTAAACTTAATCCCAAAGAGGATATTGGGCAGATTGCTTCCAGGATAATTATGATGGCATGTAAGGGAAGTTCTTGGAGAGTTATGTAGCATATTTGAACATTCTGTAACTCATTCCAGTTGTATAACTACATGGGTGGATATAGCCTTTTTCCACTGGTTGCATAACTGGAGCTGTCAGCATCTTCAAAAGAGCCTGAGTCAGTTCTGGCCACCAATTTGCTTCATTCCTCTTTGAGGAGCTAATTGATTTTTTTTCTTATGAAGTTTACTAAGAAACCTGGAAGTAAGTAGAAAAGCTTTAGGATGACTCCATTTGAGGCCACATGGCTTCTCAAAAAATGTTGTATTTGGGGGGCAGCTGGGTAGCTCAGTGGATTGAGAGCCAGGCCTAGAGATGGAAGGTCCTAAGTTCAAATCTGACATCAGACACTTCCTAGCTGTGTGACCCTGGGCAAGTCACTTGACCCCCATTGCCTAGCCTTTACCACTCTTCTGCCTTGGAACCAATACACAGTATTGACTCCAAGACGGAAGGTAAGGGTTTAAAAAGAAAAAAATGTTGTATTTGTGGCTTTTTTTCTTCATTCAGACAAAGAGTAGAATCTCTGACCATGGAACGACAAGGTGTAGCAATCCTGGGAACTAGAATACCTGTGGAATTTTATAATTAGAATAGCCTCAACACCCCAAGGAACAAGGAGTGGTTTTCTAGAGTAAACTTTGGGCCTCCAATCCAATGGAAAGACTCATCTAGCAGTTATACCCCATGTGGACATCAGGTTTATGGGACCAAAACTATATAGGAACTAGGCTAAGTTTTGAGTCATTCTCTCCAAAGAATGAGGTAGTATAGGGGAGAAATGTATCTTAGAAGTATTGGGCAGAATATATATTTATTCCTGAGGTAGCTTTGAAATCAATAATCCTTTTTCAAAGCATCCCAAAATCATGATTTAATGAAACCGGTATACTAGTTACTTGTCCTTAACAAATGGAAGGAACAATTTTATTAGGGATCAGTTGAGACTTGAGCAAATGGCAGAGAAAAGAAGGACATCCTGGAACCTAGAGTGGGGCAATGCCTACCTGATCTTGAAAGAATGAGGCTAGACTACATGTTACAAATAACCTTATACAATCATTAATAAGGGTTGGCATTTATATAGTGCTTTACTGTTATCTCATTTTATCCTCCTATCAGTCCTGGGAGCTGAGTACTATTATTATCGACCTTTTACTATTTCTCATCTGCTGTGGCCAAACTGTATCGAACCAAGACCTGTTGATTTCACCTTTGTGACATCTTTTTAATAGGTCCCTTTCTCTTCTCTGACAATGCCACCACTCTGTGGTGGTATAAGCCATCATCGCCTCATGTTTGGTCTACTGAAATAGCCTGCTGATGGGTCTATCTGCCTAAAGTCTCTCCTGACTCCAATCCATCCTCCATTCAGTCACCAATGTGGTTTTCCTAAAAGACAGGTCTGTCTTTGGTCACTCCCCATTCTCCTCCTTCTCAACAAACTCCAGTGGCTACCCAGCGATGAAATATAAAATTCTCTGTTTGATGTTCAAAGTCTTTCACAAATCCTTCACCTTTCCAGTCTTCTTTCACCTTACTCTTCAACATATACTCCTCCATTCAGTGATGTTGGAACCTGTACTATTTCTCAAGCAAGACACTCCCATCTCTTACTTTGGAGAATCTTCTCCAGCTGCCTACCATGTCTGGAAAGCTTTCTCTCCTTTTCTCTACCCTTTGACTTTTGACTTTCTTCAAGTCCCAACTGTGGCAGAAATTTATTAGCCAAAATGCCAAAATAAAGTCTCCAAACCAAAAAGAAATAGGCTTATTGAGAGAGGGCCAGTCTCACAATAAAGCCAGACTCCATTAGGAACTGAAGACCCCTAGCCTTGTGAGTAGCCTCCTTATATAACCCAAACTTGTACTAAAGATGCCATAAAATTTTCAGATATATTTATAGTTACTCAAGAATCAAGTAAAATTAGCAAAAAAAAAATTAGCAAAGAAGTGAAGAAAAGCCAGATAATACATAGTGTGTTTGAACAATAACTTCACATAATATAGCATGAGGTGGAGAAGTGTTAGAAAACTTTATGCCTGCTGTGTGATTTTTCTTAGAAATTATTATTTTTCAGAATTAAGTGATAGTTTTTAAAGAAATATTTAATACTTATAATTGAATACTTATTCAGTTCCAAAAGGACTGAAGTACTAAAAAATGCTTAGGAGAGAATCATATATGACTGAGATATAGAAAATACTTCAGATAGAATCCTAAATCTATCTAATCTCTCTTAATTCTAGTGTCTTCCCTCTGTTAAGTACTTCCTATTTATCCTGCATATAGTTTGTTTATACATATTTATTTTCATGTTGTCTCCCTCATTAGACTTTAAAGTCCTTGAGGGCAGGGATTATATTTTCCTCTTTTTTTAACTCCCCAGAGCTTACTATGGTGCATGAAACCTGGTAGATCCATAATGGTTATTAACTGAAGGACTCATTTCATCCTGACCTTGAGCCTCCAAGATCAGCATGTTTTCTAAATATTGTGCTTTATCTGTCCTTTTAAGACCACCTTCTATCTACTCCATATGCATTTGGAATATGATTATTTCTTTGTATGTTGGCTCCCTCCATAGACTGTAAGCTCCTTGAGGGCAGAGAATATTTGTGTCTTTGTTTGTATTTTGGAACTTACCACAGCACCTGACATATAGTACACACTTAGTAAATACTTGCTAATGGGCATCTAGGTGGCACAGCAGATAGAGTACCAGGTCTAGAGTCAAGAAGACTCATCTTCCTGAGTTCTAATCTGGCCTCAGGCACTTACTAGCCATGTGACTCTGGGCAAGTCACTTAACCCTGTTTACCTCAGTTCCTCATCTGTAAAAAATAAATTAGAGAAAGATATGGCAAGCCACTCTAGTATCTTTGCCAAGAAAACCTCGAAATGGAGTCACAAAGAGCCAGTCAACAAAAATGTCTGAACAGCACAAATGTATGTTGACTTATTGATGTTGATTTCCCAGGACATCAGTCACAAAAACTACTCTCTGATTTCTTTGCTCTAGTCTTGGGGCCTTTTCTTCCTTCAGGGAATGTTAATTGTCATACTTCATAATTTCTAGTTTAGCTTAGCACATATAGATGCTTGATGTCCTCTTGGGTCTCAATGGAGAGAACCTCCTTACCCCAAACTTCCCAGTCCCCATCATCAATAATTGCTGCCCAGGAAGTCCCAGAAGAGATCAAATGGGGAAGTTTATACCATCATTGACAAGAAAAAAGCTTTCAGTCATACAAGAAGAACAAAGATTAGGAGGCAGCCATAAACAGACAGAACTTTATTGTTGTCTGAGACAAATAAGGCAGAGAAGGTTGGTTCAACTTTGCAATTTGGAACTTTGTGATAAAATGAAATGACATGCCTGGACCCTGTAATTCCCAGAGGACATTTCAGCAGCTCAGGACCAGTAAAGGAGGAAAGAATTTAAGGAATGAGCAGGAAGGCAAGAGGAGTTAATAACTTCTTTTCTCCATTTCTGCTCATCTTAGCCAAGAGCAATAGATTAGCAACAGCCCCCAGAGTTGCCACAACAGTCTCCAGACTGTTGACTGTGCCCACTGCCACTGTCGCAGCAGTTAGATCTCTGGTGCCTGTGCCTGTGGGATCTCCTGTGATGGTGGGAAAAGAGGCAGCAGCCTCCTCCAGAGCTGGAGCTGTGGCATCCCCCAGAGCTGGAGCCACAGCATCCTCCAGAGCTAGAGCCACAGCAAGAAGAGGCAGGAGCAGGGCATGGAGCCTGGGGAGGACACTTGGGAGGGCATTTAGGGGCCTGGCATTTGGGAGGGGGCTGGCACTGTTGCTGATTTTGCTGGCAGGACATCTTGGGGTGAGTTCAATAATCCTGAAAGGTAATAGAGATGCTATTTAGATGCAAGAAACCCAGACCAAGACGTTTGTTTCACTTGGGAGGAATCCACACTGATAATGAATATTAGATTCCAGAAAATAAAAACAAAACCAGAAACTCAAGAGAGTAATTCTTCCAGCTAAATGCATCTAATTGGAAAATTTTGGAATAGAAAATGGCTTTATTCACCCATTTAATGGGATTGTCAATGCAATGTCATTATATGTCAAATTGAGGAAAAATTCAGAACTAAAAAAATTATACAGAATCTCCAGTTAACTAGAAGAATATTTCTTCAAGATACCAGAGGGCTCAGACTCCCCAGACTGCTTGGGCACATCAATTCCTTATCTAGTTTCTAAGAATACCAACCACTGCTATTTCTTCCTTCCTGCAAACCCCAGATTATAGGCCTTTGTTTAGTTGTATTCTGGGGAAACGGAGACAGATTCTCTACCTGCTTAGAACAATTCCAATTTCCTGTTTTTCTCAAGTTGCTTGTTATCACTTACTTGTTGTAGTCTTCTAGACCCTCTTTCCCACTCCTTTCTCCCCCTGTTTTATATTCTCCTTCCCTTTACTTCTCCTGGGCTCTCATGCAGATACTCACCCTGATCACAGATATAGATGGGAACTCTATGCTGAAGATACAGAGTGGTTGAGGAGTCAGGAGCAGGGATATCTTTTATAAGGCATCCCAAGCTGAGCTGTTGGCATGAAACCTGGCTCCCTAGGAGGAAGAGTGTCTTTCACAACTCATAGGCATGTGTCAGACAATTCCTGACATTCTCCAACCTTATATACATAGACATGAAGTGATTAAGCATCACTGATTTAGAAGACACTTCAAAATTTCACTTATTCTAGCCCCCTTCATATAAAGATGAAGACAGGGGAGTCCAGCAAGATTCAATAACTTACCCAAGGACATTCAGGTAGTTAATGGAAGAAGCAAGCTATGAAGCCAGATCACGCAACACCAAATCCAGTGATTTATTGCTATTGGACCTGTGAGTCTTCTCTTCTGGGTAGAAAGGATCTAGATACTGCTTTAAAAGAAACTAAACAAAACATCTCCCCAAATCCTTACCTTCTGTTTTAGAAAGTATCCATTCCAACGCAGAAGAATGGTAAGGGTTAGTAATTGGGGTAAATACTGCTCAGAGTCACACATCTAGGAAGTATCTGAGGCCATATTTGACACTACGTCTTCCCAATTCCAGGCCTGCTGCTGTGTCCACTGAAATACCTGGCAGCTCCTAGAAGGTGCTTCTGAAAAACCTGTCTTGTCTAGTGATTAGGACTCTCCCATTTACAGAGAAGCCTAAGAACCCAATTACTGGGCCAAGGTTTTCTATCACTGTAGTTCTAATGACTCCTAGGATTCTCAAGATAATGTTCTGTGTCCCCATGCTGCAAAAATTGCGGCCCTGTCCTGACTTCAGCTTTGCAGATTTTACCCAAATTAGTCCTGTGGAGTACCTATCTCTTAGCCATAGACTTCTTTACCCCCACAAAATTTGGGATAAATTTGCTTTCTCTAGTTCTCCTTCACTGAGCTGAATAGGAGTTATCCCAAGTCTACAACCATTTTGTTCTAAATTTCATAGCCTTTTAGGTTGGGAAAAATTGGTTCTCCATTCATTCATTCATTCATTCATTCATTCATTCAATCTCACTCATTTTCTATGCATAAGGCCCTCTAGTTAGGAATAACATTAACAGGACATATATTTGCCCTTGAGGAGACTGTGATCTGGTAGAAGAGGACACATATAATAACTTTAATGCAGCATAAGATGTGAAAAGTATTATGCAATGGGAAGACAGAGTCATGGGAGTGGGAGAACCATGAGCTTCTGCATGGATGAGAGACTGAGGAGTCTTAAGGAATGGAAAGAATTTTTACATTTTTTTTAGAGTAATATGTTGTACCTTATTGCCACTGATATTCAATATCTCCTCTATGTTGTGTCTACATGATGTCCTTTGAAGATTATCATTCTATTCCCACAGTGAAGCCATGAGATAGTTTAATGAGCTATGAATCCTAGAATACCAAAAAGACACCCATAGCCTATTTTTAATGCTAGATTTTTAGGCAATGTGCTGGATTAAATTGATTTTAATTAAACAAACATTTATTTACATCTACTCTCTGCCAAAACATTAGACTAGGTATTGGAGAATCAGCATCAAAAATGGAAATAATCTTGGGGGGGGGCATGAGACCGAGTAGTCAATAGTTTTTCTAGGATCATAGGGATTTTAGAACTGGGAAGAATCCTTTTTAATATTATTTTATCTAACAGACACTTTTTATATTAAAAGAAATTAAGGTCTGAATATATGTGATTTAACTGAAGACCTACAGATCATAAATTGTAAGGACAAAAATCTTTGTCTCCTTTCAGAATCAAGGTTCCATCTAATACACCATATTAAATAGGTGTTTCCAAGTACTTCCTAGTTTGTGATACACCTATGAGTCTACTAGGATGCAAGAAAGCACCTTGGGAAAGGCATATCTTCTTCTCCACTAAGCATCCAGTCACTCTCCAGGCCAGTCACTTATCCACCCACACTCTCAAACTCACTTCACTACATTATATACATAGTGTCTCTCTTAACCACACACAAAGACACGTCTACATGTGCTCCCTTGTGTTCACACAATTAAGAACATCACCTCAGCAAAAGGAAGGAAGGAAACAAGATGCCTACACTGTATCACATGCTAGGACAAAGCAACATGATCCATTTGTATCCACAGATACTCTGATCAAGAACAATCTGGTAGAATTTAGGAGAAAGGATGCTATCTACATCTAGAGAAACAATTATGGGAATAGAAATGCAGAAGAAAACATATGATTTATCACTTGGTTATAGCAATATAAGATTCGAGGTTATGGTTTTTAAAAGATTACTGTATTACAAATATGAATAATATGGAAATGGGTTTTGAGTAATAAATATATAAGCCAGTGGAATTGCTTGTCAGTTCTGGGAGAAGGGGGGGAAGAGGGGAGGGAAACAATATGAATTATGTTACCATGGAAAAAATATTCAAAAAACATAAACTAAATAATGAAGAAGGAGGAGGAATTGGAGGAGAAGGAGGAAAAGGAGGAGGAGGAGGAGGATAAAGAGGAGAAGAAGGAGAAGGAGAAGAAGGAGAAGAAGAAGAAGAAGAAGAAGAAGAAGAAGAAGAAGGAGAAGGAGAAGGAGAAGGAGAAGGAGAAGGAGAAGGAGAAGGAGAAGGAGAAGGAGAAGGAGAAGGAGAAGAAGAAGAAGAAGAAAGAGAAGAAGGAGAAGGAGAAGGAGAAGAAGAAAGAGAAGAAGGAGAAGGAGAAGGAGAAGGAGAAGAAGAGAAGGAGAAGAAGAAGAAGGAGGAGAAGAAGAAGGAGAAGAAGAAGAAGAAGGAGAAGAAGAAGAAGAAGAAGAAGAAGAAGAAGAAGAAGAAGAAGAAGAAGAAGAAGAAGAAGAAGAAGAAGAAGAAGAAGAAGAAGAAGAAGAAGAAGAAGAAGAAGAAGAAGAAGAAGAAGAAGAAGAAGAAGAAGAAGAAGAAGAAGAAGAAGAAGAAGGAGGAGGAGGAGGAGGAGGAGGAGGAGGAGGAGGAGGAGGAGGAGGAGGAGGAGGAGGAGGAGGAGGAGGACGACGACGACGATGACGACAACAACAAGGAAGGATGAGGAAACTGAGGCAAAAAGGTTAAGTGATTTTCCCAGGTGCATGTAGCTAGTCAGTGTCTGAGGCCAGATAGAAGATAACTTAGGGATCTGCATTAGGGAAAGGGATGGCACTCACTGATTTCACTGGCAGGACATCTCTGTGTGAATATAATAATCCTGAAAGGTCATAGAGATGCTATTTAAATTCATGAAACCCAGAGAAAAACTCATAATCTGATACTGATAATAGTAACACCCAGTTTCCAGATAGAAAAAAACTTAAGATAGCAAATTTGGGGAGCAACTAGTTGGCTCAGTGGATTGAAAACCAGGCATAGAAATAGAAGGTACTGGGTTCAAATATGGCCTCATATACTTCTGGGGGACAAGTCACTTAACCCTCATTGCCTCACCCTTACTGATCTTCTGCCTTGGACCCAATTCATAGTACTGATTCCAAGATGAAAAGCTTTTTTTAAAAAAAAGATAACGACTCTACTATTTCAAGGATAAGGTGAGGTTATTTAGGAAACCTCATGTATAAGAACCCAAATTTGGCATCCATAGTTTGGCTGGTAGTAACAACAGAGGAGAAATATCACTAGTTACAGAAGAATTCAGAGCTCCTTCTTTCAATTACAATTCATCCTTTTTTTGCAACAAAGTCAGCATTCGTTGAGAAAATTGTGATTTGTGCTCATGCTGAATGATGCAGAGAAAAAATAATGGATTTGGAATCAGATCTGTGTCTGAGTCTTGCTTCTTCTCACTTTCTGTGAGACCCTGAACAAGTTGGGGGATCCTTTTCCTCTTTTGTAAAATGAGAAGGTCTATTTAGATAAATTTTGAGGTCTCTTCTGGTTCTAAATTTATCCTCCTTTAGTTCTCTTACATAAAGTAAGATATTTTTGGAGTTCTCTAGAAATGCTATCCTAGCTGAAGTAACCGGGTATCCCGAGGGAAAGATAACAAGTAGCATATGCTAGGAGAATCAGTCCTGTTCCACCTTGGATACAATCCAAGACCCTGAGCCCCCAAACACTGGAAACAGGTGTCTACTGGGCGATTACAACCTGACTCCTTCATTTGTCATCTGGGGAAGAATGGACCCACCATTCTGGTCCTACCTACCTACCTGCCACTAATAACAATTGCCTTCAATGGACAGGAAAACTCAAGAGTTTCCCTGAAAATAAGAATACCTCTAGACTACTGACCCTGCTTCAACCCTAATCCCTCAAGCCATCATCCAGGGAATCAGTTGTCATGGGGATGAGATCTGGAAACTTTTCCTGCAGGTGTATGTAGCTCCTTTCTCTTCAGCAGCCACCAATCCAGAAGACCAAGAAAAGAGAAAGCTCTTGCCACCACCTTTTGCCACTGTCAAATGGTTCAATATCAGATTTTATCAGCGACTAATAGAAAAGAATATGCATTACCATATGCTTTGCCACTGGACCCTAATGACTATGGGGTCTTTCACTCTCAGACCTCTTCTCTGCATTGGCTCTCCCTCTCCCTGTTGGAATATGAGCTTCCTGAGAGTTGGCTGCCTGGCTTTTCTGTTTGTATTCTTAATCCTTAGCACAGTATCTTGGACATAGTCAATGCTTAATAAACACTTTGGACTGGTTCATTTGTGTCTTTGTTCGTCCATTTGTTATTTTGATAATGAATCATTTTTCAGTCATGGCTGAGTCTCTGTGACCCCATTTGGGTCTTCTTGGCAAAGGTACTGAGAAGGTTTGCAACTTCCTTCTCCAGCTCATTTTACAGATAATGAAAGTGAGCTCCCGAGAGTCTGAGGTCAGATTTAAACTCAGGAAGATGAATCTTCCTAACTCCAAGCCCAGGACTCTAACTATCCACTGGTATAGGTTCAGCAAATTCCTGCTGAAAGTGAAATTGCTGCTGCTGCTGCTAAAGACAATAGTGATCAAATGGGAACACATATGTGTATATGTATGCAAGTACACATGATACAAGATTGATGTGTCTCTATACATATGTACATGTGCACGTGTATACCTGGATGTAAATGCTTACATGTAAGTACATGCATATATTTATAATGCACATATACTTATACATATATGTGTGTATGTTAAGAACTTTGTAAATCATGAATCACTATGTGCATGCCACCTTTCTACATCCAAGGAAATCATGTTGGGCAGGCAAGCAATTTATTCCGGAGAGAGAATGATCCTGGCAGGAGTAGTGAGATGTGCACCTTCCTCAATATCCCTATGCCAGATACATGTTTCTTACCTGTATGTCTGTCCACACGTTTCTATGTTTGTCCATTCTTTCCGTTGATGGCATGTGATTTTTTTAAACCCTTACCTTCTGTTTTAGCATCAATATTGTGTATTGGTTCCAAGACAGAAGAGTGGTAAGGGCTAGGCAATGGGGGTCAAGTGACTTGCCCGGGGTCACACAGCTAGGAAGAATCTGAATTCAGATTTGAATCCAGGACCTCTCATCTCTGGGGCTCTCAATCCATTGAGCCACTGAGCTGCCCCATGGCATGTGAATTTTTTGTACAGTGGACTTCAGGTTTATGGGGAAATGTCTTTTGCCACTTTTATTTCTACACAATTGCATGAAGTGTATTTGCTTTGATCTTATTGTGTCCTCTGGCTGATTTTGAGAAAAGCTTAGATATATGTATATATACATAAATATAACATAATAAGATATGTAGCAGAACAATAATATTTTATGCATGATTTGTTATAAATATGTAATAAATATGCTTATCCAAATGAAACAAATTCTCACATTAGCTATGTCCAAAAATCTGTGTCTGATTCTTTTTTCTCCTCCATCCCATGTCTTCCCAAGAAGGCAGGTAATAAGATTAAAAAAATTAATTTAGAATATTTTTCCTTGGTTACAAGAGTCATGTTCTTTCCCTCCCCTCCCCCCAACCCCTCCCATAACCAACACGCAATTCCACTGGGTTTTACTTGTGTCCTTGATCAGAACCTATTTCCATGTTGTTGGTGTTTGCATTAGGATGTTCCTTTAGTGTCTATATCCCCAATCATATCCCCATCGACCCGTGTAATCAAGCAGTTGTTATTTTTCTGTGTTTTCGCTCCCACAGTTCTTCCTCTGAATGTGGATAGTGTTCTTTCTCATAGATTCCTCCAGGTTGTTCAGGATCACTGCATTGCCACTAATGGAGAAGTCCATTACATTCGATTGTACCATAGCATATCAGTCTCTGTGTACAATGTTCTCCTGGTTCTACTCCCTTCACTCTGAATCAATTCCTGTAGGTTATTCCAGTCCCCAAGGAATTCCTCCACTTTATTATTCCTTTGAGCACAATAGTATTCCATCACCAACATATACCACAGTTTGTTCAGCCATTCTCCAATTGAAGGGCATCCCCTCATTTTTCAATGTTTTTGCTACCACAGAGATCGTAGCTATGAATATTCTTGTACAAGTCTTTTTCCTTATTATCTCTTTGGGGTATAAACCCAGAAGTGCTATGGCTGGAACAAAGGGCAGACAGACTTTTAGTGCACTTTGGGCATAGTTCCAAATGGGCAGATTATAAGATATAGGTTGTACATATATTATCGCATTATATATATATATATATATATATATATATATATATATATATATATATTCCAGTATAACATATTGTGAAACAAGACTCATTCTGCTTATACTAAAGAAAAATTCATGGAGGAGATAAAGTGAAGTTTAAATCTGCATTTGGATTCCACCTGCTCTTTTTATAGTGGTGAATAACATTTTTCATCATGAGTCCCTTGCAGTTGTCCTGTATCCTTGTTTTCCTGAAAATATTCACAGTTGATTTTCATACATTATTGTTGTTACTATGTATAGAATTCTCCTGATTCTGCTGATTACTGTATTTTAATTTAAAATCCAAGAATTTTAATCTTTTTTTTGAGATTGTATTTTCATAAAATCCAAGATTTTGATTTTTGTGTGAGAAAAGATCTGCAAGAAAGAAGCTTGATAACTCCTGAATCCAGAGAATGAATTGTTGCAGAAAGATGCAGAAATCCTACACTTCATCAAGAAGATCAAGAATGAACTTTGGATATGGTTGATTGAATTGAAATTTGATTGCACATTTATTGTAAATGTATACATTTATGCCAAAAGGGACTGCCCCTAACTTGGCTTTCTGTCAATGCACCTAGCAAAGCATTGGTTTTGCTTTGTTTCTTTTCTATTCCTCCCTCACTACTCTAATTTCCTCTTAGAAAATTGAATATTGTATATATCTGTAGTTAGAAGTACATTTAGAACTACAAGATGATTATGTTAAATGATCAATGGGGAGACTAGTCTCCCAATGATCATCAGGGGGGATTGTGAAACTTAAAAATTCTCAGACCCTACTTCATAAGGTTGGATTGTGAACCTTAAAAATTCTCAGACCCTACTTCATAAGATTTGGTTAAGACCATTCCCCATTTTAAACAATGAAGGAACTTAGATCAGGAATGTGAGACCTGTACTTAGATCAGGAATGTGAGACCTCTACTCCACCCCTACTTAAGCCTGCTTTAGGGGAAGAAACTCCTTGCTGAACAATGAAAAATACTTAAACCCATACTTATAGTAAGGCAAAAGTTCTTAAGCTGTGCCTATTTTTAGATCTAATACAAAAGGGTGCTAAGTACCTATAAAGGTCAGACAACTTGTGAATTTACAAGGAGCAAAGAGGTGAGAAACTTACTCAGAGGCTTTTCAGGTGTGAACCTAATCAAAAGTTCAAGCCTTCTTAGGTGTGAATTAAGAATGGTCTGTCCAGACTTCTGATCAAGACGGTGGCTTAGAGAAAGCTAAAGTTCAGATCTCCGGAAACCCTTCCCTACTGAACTCAAACTATATGCTCCTAGGGCACCGAAATTCAAAACGATCAACAGCAGAGACCCCAGGAATCTTCCTCCTGGACCTGGATCAAAAGGTATGCCCCCCCAAAAGCCAGAACCCGAGATCACTAGGACCTAAGGGGTAGGCAGAAGGAAGGTCCCAGGACCCATCCCCCCAATCCAGAGCTCTGAGTCCAAGGCAACAGAGGGAACCTAAGAGCCTCAGGGCCGTCTATTCTGAAGGCCACTCCCTGAAAACAACCTGACTCAGAGGAGGGGGCACCCAACACAGACAGCAGGGAAACAGAGAGATACAGGGGAGCTTGTAACCCTCTGGCTGGATCCTTCCATCCGAGTCTCATGGAAGGTCCCTGCCTCAGGGCATACTCAGTGCAACCCACGGAAAGTCAATCCGATCAGGAGCCCTCTGAGCTCGGGGAAGTCGTGTCTCCTCCCCCCTCAGAGTGCAGGCTCTCCTGGCCGGCTAAGGCACAGAAACAAACACCCCGTGGAAAGGGCCAAGCCAGGCTCAGAGCGTGGAAGTAAGGCAACAGAGAAGCATCGGGAGGGAAACGAGGAGGGCAGTAACACGGAAACACCAGCAATTCCTGGCTTCCTTGGGAAGACAGAACAACAACTGCATAGAACGGACAATCTGCCTAGGGCTAAAACCTCTGAACACCAGACAGAGATAAGAAAAGCTAGTCCTCCCCACTCAGATGGAGATGTCAAACTCCACAGAAGCACAAAAGCCCCCAAATTCCAAGAAAAACAAGAAGAAGGGGGCGACTTTGGACACATTTTATGGAGCAAAAATACAAAATACAGAGGAGATAGAAGAGGAAACACAAGCAAGTGCTCCAAAACCTTCCAAAGGGAATAGAAACTCTCCACAAGCCCATGAAGAATTTGAATCAGAAAGGATCAAAAAGATGGAAGCCCTCTGGGAGGAAAAGTGGGAAACAATGCAAAAGAAATTCATGCATCTACAAAACCAGTTTGACAAAAGTGAAAAGGAAAACCAGGTTCTAAAAGTCAGAATCAGTCAATTCGAAGACAACGAGCAAGAATTAATAAAGCAAAGCCAAAAGACCAAGAAATTAGAAGAGAACATAAAATATCTCACTGACAAGGTGACAGATTTGGAAAATAGAGGAAGAAGAGATAATTTAAGAATAATTGGACTCCCAGAAAATCCAGAAATAAACAGCAAACTTGACATCATAATACAAGATATAATCAAAGAAAATTGCCTAGAGATTCTAGAACAAGGGGGCAATACAGTCACTGATAGAGCTCACAGAACACCCTCTACACTAAATCCCCAAAAGACAACTCCCAGGAATGTAATTGCCAAATTCCAAAGCTTTCAAACAAAAGAAAAAATCCTACAAGAAGCCAGAAAAAGACAATTTAGATATAAAGGAATGCCAATCAGGGTCACACAAGACCTTGCAAGTTCCACTCTGAATGATTGTAAGACATGGAACATGATTTTCAGAAAGGCAAGAGGGCTGGGTCTTCAACCAAGAATCAGCTATCCAGCAAAACTGACTATATACTTCCAAGGGAAAGTATGGGAATTCAACAAAATAGAAGACGTCCAACATTTTGCAAAGAAAAGACTAGAGCTCTGTGGAAAGTGCGATATCGAAAAACAAAGAGCATGGAATACCTGAAAAGGTAAATATGAAGAAGGGAAAAGGAGAAAAATGTTATCTTTTTCTTCTACTCAAACTCTCTTCTACAAGGACTACATTTATATCAATCTATGTATACTAATATGTGGGGAAAATGTAATGTGTAAATAGGGGGTAAAGAAAGACCAAATAGAATAATCTTTCTCACAGAAAGATTCACATGGGAAGGGGAGGGGAAGAAAACTCCTATAAGAAGGAGAGGAAGAGAGTTTTTACTTAAACCTTACTCTCAGGGAAATCAACTCTGAGAGGGAAGAACATCCAGATCCATTGGGATCTTGAATTCTATCTTACCAAACAAGGGAAGGGAGAAGGGAAAACCAAGGGGGGTAGGGAGGAGGGAACATAAAAAAGGGAGGGAAGAAGAGGGGGGAGGGGGAGGGAACAAAAAGGGAGGGACTAGAAAGGGAAACATATCAAGGGAGGGGACAAGGGGGACTGATTTAAAGTAAATCACTGGACTAAAAGGTAGAGCTGAAGAAGAAAGGTTAGAATTAGGGAAAGATATCAGAATGCCAGGAAGTCCACCAGTGACAGTCATAACTTTGAATGTGAATGGGATGAACTCACCCATAAAACATAGACGAATACCAGAATGGATTAGAATTCAAAACCCTACCATATGTTGTCTTCAAGAAACACACATGAGGTGGGTAGACACTCACAAGGTCAGAATTAAAGGATGGAGTAAGACCTTCTGTGCCTCAACTGACAGAAAGAAGGCAGGAGTGGTAATCATGATAGCTGATAAAGCCAAAGCAAAAATAGACCTGATCAAAAGGGATAGGGAAGGTAATTATATTTTGTTATAAGGGACTTTAGATAATGAGGAAATATCACTAATCAACATGTATGAACCAAATAATATAGCACCCAAATTTCTAATGGAGAAACTAGGAGAATTGAAGGAAGAAACAGACAGTAAAACCATATTAGTGGGAGGCTTAAACCAACCATTATCAAATTTAGATAAATCAAATAAAAAAATAAATAAGAAAGAGGTAAAAGAAGTGAATGAAATCTTAGAAAATTTAGAATTAATAGACATATGGAAAAAAATAAATAGGGATAAAAAGGAATACACCTTCTTCTCAGCACCACATGGCACATTCACAAAGATTGACCATACATTAGGTCACAGAAACATGGGACACAAATGCAGAAAAACAGAAATGATAAATGCAGCCTTTTCAGATCACAAGGCAATAAAAATAATGATCAGTAATGGTACATGGAAAACCAAATCCAAAACTAATTGGAAATTAAACAATATGATACTCCAAAACCATTTAGTTAGAGAAGAAATCATAGAACCAATTAATAATTTCATCGAGGAAAATGACAATGGCAAGACATCCTTTCAAACCTTTTGGGATGCAGCCAAAGGGGTAATCAGAGGTACATTCATATCCCTGAGTGCATATATTAACAAACTAGGGAGAGCAGAGATCAATCAATTGGAAATGCAAATAAAAAAACTCGAAAGCAATCAAATTAAAAACCCCCAGCAGAAAACCAAACTAGAAATCCTAAACACTAAGGGAGAAATTAATAAAATCGAAAGTGATAGAACTATTGATTTAATAAATAAGACAAGAAGCTGGTACTTTGAAAAAACAAACAAAATAGACAAAGGACTGGTCAAACTAATTTAAAAAAGGAAGGAAGAAAAGCAAATTAACAGCATCAAAGATGAAAAGGGGGACATCACCTCTGATGAAGAGGAAATTAAGGCAATCATTAAAAATTACTTTGCCCAATTATATGGCAATAAATACACCAATTTAGGTGATATGGATGAATATGCAAAAATACAAACTGCCTAGACTAACAGAAGAAGAAATAGAATTCTTAAATAATCCCATATCAGAAAATGAAATCCAACAAGCCATCAAAGAACTACCTAAGAAAAAATCCCCAGGGCCTGATGGATTCACCAGTGAATTCTATCAAACATTCAGAGAACAGTTAATCCCAATACTATACAAACTATTTGACATAATAAGCAAAGGGGGAGTTCTACCAAACTCCTTTTATGACACAAACATGGTACTGATTCCAAAACCAGCCAGGTCAAAAACAGAGAAAGAAAACTATAGACCAATCTCCCTAATGAATATAGATGCAAAAATCTTAAATAGGATACTAGCAAAAAGACTCCAGCAAGTGATCAGAAGGATCATTCACCATGATCAAGTAGGATTTATACCAGGGATGCAGGGCTGGTTCAATATTAGGAAAACCATCCACATAATTGACCACATTAACAAGCAAACCAACAAGAACCATATGATTATCTCAATAGACGCAGAAAAAGCATTTGATAAAATACGACACCCATTCCTATTAAAAACACTAGAAAGCATAGGAATAGAAGGGTCATTCCTAAAAATAATAAACAGTATATATCTAAAACCATCAGCTAATATCATCTGCAATGGGGATAAACTAGACGCATTCCCAATATGATCAGGAGTGAAACAAGGATGCCCATTATCACCTCTACTATTTGACATAGTACTAGAAACACTAGCAGTAGCAATTAGAGAAGAAAAAGAAATTGAAGGCATCAAAATAGGCAAGGAGGAGACCAAGTTATCACTCTTTGCAGATGACATGATGATCTACTTAAAGAATCCTAGAGATTCAACCAAAAAGCTAATTGAAATAATCAAAAACTTTAGCAAAGTTTCAGGATACAAAATAAACCCACATAAGTCATCAGCTTTTCTATATATCTCTAACACAGCTCAGCAGCAAAAACTAGGAAGAGAAGTCTCATTCAAAATCACCTTAGACAAAACAAAATACCTAGGAATCTACCTCCCGAGACAAACACAGGAACTATATGAACATAATTACAAAACACTCGCCACACAATTAAAACTAGACTTGAGCAATTGGAAAAACATTAACTGCTCATGGATAGGACAAGCCAATATAATAAAAATGACCATCCTACCCAAACTTATTTATCTTTTTAGTGGAACTCCCATGAAACTCCCAAAAAATTTCTTTACTGATTTGGAAAAAACCATAACAAAGTTCATTTGGAATAACAAAAGATCAAAGATATCCAGGGAAATAATGAAAAAAAAAATACAAAGGAAGGGGGCCTTGCAGTCCCAGACCTCAAACTATATTACAAAGCAGCAGTCATCAAAACAATTTGGTACTGGCTAAGAGACAGAAAAGAGGATCAGTGGAATAGACTGGGGGCAAGTGACCTCAGCCACAGTATACGATAAACCCAAAGATCCCAGCTTTTGGGACAAAAATCCACTAATTGATAAAAACTGCTGGGAAAATTGGAGGACAGTGTGGGAGAGATTAGGAATTGATCAACACCTGACACCCTACACCAAGATAAATTAAAAATGGGTGAATGACTTAAACTTAAAGAAGGAAACCATAAGTAAATTGGGTAAACACAGAATAGTATACATGTCAGACCTTTCGGAGGGGAAAGATTTTAAAACTAAGCAAGACATAGAAAGAATCACAAAATGCAAAATAAATAATTTTGACTACATCAAATTAAAAAGGTTTTGTACAAACAAAACCAATGTAACTAAAACCAGAAGGGAAACAACACATTGGGAAAAAATCTTCATAGAAACCTCTGACAAAGGTTTAATTACTCAAATTTATAAAGAGCTAAATCAATTGTATAAAAAATCAAGCCACTCTCCAATTGATAAATGGGCAAGGGACATGGATAGGCAGTTCTCAGATAAAGAAATCAAAACTATTAATAAGCACATGAAGTGTTCTAAATCTCTTATAATCAGAGAGATGCAAATCAAAACACCTAGCAGATAACTAACTATAACTAACATGATAGCAAAGGAAAGTAATGAATGCTGGAGGGGATGAGGCAAAGTAGGGACATTAATGCATTGTTCGTGGAGTTGTGAATTGATCCAACCATTCTGGAGGGCAATTTGGAACTATGCCCAAAGGGTGACAAAATACTGTCTGCCCTTGGACCCAGCCATAGCACTGCTGGGTTTGTACCCCAAAGAGATAATGGAGAAAAAGACTTGTACAAGAATATTCATAGCTGTGCTCTTTATGGTGGCCAAAAATTGGAAAACGAGGGGATGCCCATCAATTGGGGAATGGCTGAACAAATTGTGGTATATGTTGGTGATGGAATACTATTGTGCTAAAAG
Source organism: Monodelphis domestica (assembly GCF_027887165.1). Classification (NCBI taxonomy): domain Eukaryota; kingdom Metazoa; phylum Chordata; class Mammalia; order Didelphimorphia; family Didelphidae; genus Monodelphis; species Monodelphis domestica. The sequence continues at coordinate 498,730,577 of NC_077228.1, read as the reverse complement.
GAATAATAAAGTGGAGGAATTCCATGGAGACTGGAATGACCTCCAGGAAGTGATGCGGAGCGAGAGGGGCAGAACCAGGAGAACATTGTACACAGAGACTAATACAGTGTGGTATAATCAAACGTAATGGACTTCTCCATTTATGGCGGTGTAATGTCCCTAAACAATCTGCAGGGATCTAGGAGAAAAAAACACTATTCATAAACAGAGGATAAACTGTGGGAGTAGAAACACCGAGGAAAAGCAACTGCCTGACTACAGCGGTTGAGGGATCATGACAAAGAGACTCTAAACGAACACTCTCATGCAAATACTAACAACATGGCAATGGGTTCGAATCAAGAACACATGTGATACCCAGTGGAATCACGCGTCGGCCATGAGGGTTTGGGGGGGAGGAAAAGAAAATGATCTTTGTCTTTAATGAATAATGCTTGGAAATGATCAAATAAAATATTATAATATTAAAAATAAAAGAATGGTCTGTCCTTTGGAACATGTCTACTGTGGTTGGTAGATGTGAGAACTTAGGGGAGGTGATATAGGAGAAAATTCCCTTTAAAAGGAGATGAAAAGCTGACTCTTGGGACAGTCTCAGGAAGCTCTCAGATATTCTCTCTCTGGAGATGGCAGCTGACCAAAGCTGAACTGGTGTCTCTCTGAACACTAGAATCCTTGCTTGGAAAAATCTTGTGGTGAGTGGATAAAAGACTGACTGATCTTTCTCTTAGGGCTTGGGCCTGGGTTGACCAGGGCTGGCCTGGGCCAGCCTATCTTTTTCTCATTATTCCCCTTTTCTCTCTCTCTCCCTTTCTTTAATTCCTCATTTGTATGAATTAAAATCTCTATAAAACCCAGCTGACTTGGGTATATTTAATAATTGGGAATTTTTCCCTGGCGACCACCTTATATTTGATTTAAAACAAGACACTGTCGGGAAACCATATTTTCTGCGGTCTCGATTTAAGGCAACCACTCTATTATCTGTCACAGTTTATGTCTTTCACTATTTTAATTATTATATTACTACAATTAAACAAACAATGGAGGCAGCTAGATGGTTTAATGGATTGAGAGCCAGATCTAGAAATGGGAAATCCTAGGTTCAAATCTGGGTTCAGACACTTCCTAACTATATGACCCTGGCCTCCATTGCTTACCCCTCTCCACTCTTCTGTCTTGGAATTATTGATTCTAAGCCAGAAGGTAAGAGCTAAAAAAAAGTTAAATTGTCTGTAGCAAGAGTAGTAAGCAGAGAAAAGACTGCATTTGTTTGACAGGGACATGTGACACAGAATCACATGAGAGCCTAGGTCAAGATTCTAAGGGTGGGGTGGGGTGGTACCAACTGCAAACAGTCTTCTTGCTGAAGATTTGGAGGTAGCTGAAAATTCCACCTTTCTACAAGATATCTGGCCCTCTGTGAGATACCAACTTGGGGAGAGAGATTTGTTTGAACAGGCTGCTGGCAGCTAGAGTGAAGACCAAAGAAAGGACCATCAATCTCTACTGGAACTAATTTGGACTTTACCTCTGGGATCTTGGCCCATATCTGGACTCTGTGAAGTTTTATTTGGAGGAACTTAACTTATTTAGCTTAGATAAATTAGCCAATAGAATAGTTATTAAGGGCAATTAGTTTTGGGGATAAGATTAAGAAATTTCCCTTCTCCTTTGTTACCCTCATTCCTGTCTCATTCACATTAATAAAATCAAAATATTTAGATGTATGCCTCTTGTTTCTTCCCCGTAAGCATCCCTTAATAACACAAGTCCTGAGCTATGGCTGTGCATAGATATGGATCATCATATTACCTGGAATGAAGATAGTCTTGCAGGATAGCTTTGAGGCCAAAGGAATATAACTAGCCAATTAGTCTTGAGGTTATCCTCAGAGTTCACTGAAATCACATTCATTTTACAAATGAAGAAAATGAAGTATCAGCTTGCCTGGAGTCCCATAGGCAGTAAGAAGGAGAACCAGGACTCGGACATGGATCTGATTCTAAATCCTTGATTTTTCTTAACCCCATTAAGAGAAACATATAGTCCTTTAGTTCTCTTGCATAGAGTGATGTCTGTCTGGGACTCTCTAGGCACACCATCCTAGCCAAAGCAGTCAGGCATCCCGAGTGACATAGGAACCAAACTTCCCAGGTAGAAAGGAAAATTATTTGAGAACTAACTGGCCATTGCTTATGTCTGTTTCCTAACTGAAAAACTGGAACTGTTTGGCACATCCCAGGATATCTTTATTATGATGAAACCTCCTGATAAGTCTCACTCCTTTTTGATGGAGGGACTTTTGTCCATGATGAAGAGAGGAGGGAAGAGGAAGGAGAGGAGGGAATAGGGTTTGAATTTGTATGATATGATCTAGGAAATTCCATGTATTGGAAGATGACAGTATTAGAGAATGGATAATGAGATGCCACAGTGGGTAGAGTCTAGATAGAACCTCTAGGATGTGAATTGAAATCCTGCCTCAGAAACTTACTAACTCTATGACCCTGGGCAAGTCACTTAACTCGCTTTGCCTCAAGTTCCCTCCTCTGTAAAATGAGTTGGAGAAAGAAATGGCAAACCACATCAGTATCTTTGCCAAAAAAAGCCCAAATGGGGTCACAAAAGTCAGAAAAGACTGGAAATGACTAAACAACAGTAAGAATTAAATAGTGGTTCTACATAGGGTCAAAAGGCCTAAAAACCTAGAAATTGTATTCCCAGAATACACTGACAGGGACACAGGCACAAAACCCAAACTCTCATGGAATGAATCGAGCTGTATCCCAGGTTGCCAACACTAGGGGGTGCATTTGTCCTGATAATGGCTGTTGTCTAACTCCCTTACCTCATAATCTCCCAGCCTGCAGGACTATGTGACCCAACCTGTCCTGACTGCCCATGCCATGGATGCTTCTCTCCTGACCTGATTTCCCTCAATTCTCGAAGGGCAAGTTTGAGACTGTCATCTCACAGGAGCATCATTAGCTCCACCCCTCGCTGTTAATCCCACAACTGTTTTTCTACCCTTATCTCACCTACTGATAAAATAATCCCTAAATATATCTCTCTATAAATATGTCATGAATTAGAAAGGGTTGAAATAATACATGTCTATGCTGAAAATGTTTAAGTAAGTGATGCCTACATCAACATATTATTTAAGTACTTCTCATGCCATTTTCAATGGAGATCTCTCTTGGAAAGACGTTCACCTCCAATCTTGTAACTTCATTTTGTCAATTGAATAATCCAATTTTTTATACAATTATATAATGTATAATAGATCTAGAAATTAAGAGGTTGTTTAGTCCAAACTATTCTTTTTACAGTTGAAGAAACTGATCTCACATGTTAGGTCCCATAGCCAGTAAGCATCAGAAACAAGATTTCCCTCAATCATATCCAATTCAATAAACCCTAAACTGAACTCATAATTTAGTTCAAAAACACTATCCTTGCTCCTGTGAATGGCAATAAATTTCTCGAAACTTGTACCGTTGGAGAAATTGTTGGTTTGCGCTTTCTTTTCTTCAGCCATTCCACACTAAAAGCCAACAAGGCTGGTAGATTCTCCCTTTCAGATCTGTTATGTCAATTCTTTCTTTCCTGCTTGATACTCACATCACCAATATAGTTAAGACTCTCAGTTCCCGAGAATCAAGGATTTGTTGTTGTTGTTCCAGAGATGACCACACAATATTACAGGGGTGTAAGAATCTCTTAAGTTTATTTATGAAGGGAATTTTGTATTTTGAAGTGGAGGAATGCATGGAATTTTCTAAAAATTCCATCCAGATCATCCCTTCCTCCTCTTAAGGGGAATAAATAACCTCAAAGTTTCCACGTTCTTCCTGAATGGGAGGGAAGAGAGGCTAGGAAATGTCAAAGATTGTGTGACACAAACACCCTGAATTGTGAAATAGCCTCATGACTTCCTAGGTCGTTGTATCACATTCCAGAAGCCCCACTTTGGGCAACACCTATAAAAGGTATCCCTACCATTAGTTTATCATTCAATTTGGCTCACAGAATCAGACATTCTCAGGGATTTCAAAGGTAAAATACAAACTCCTTCAGGGAAGGGATTATTTCATGTTTGTCTTCTTATTTTCAATCAATCAGCAAGCATTTATTAAATGGTTATTATGTGAAAGGTAGTGTGCCAAGTACTGGGGATATAAAGGCAAAAATTCTTACTAGAACAATGCCTGGCACATAACAGACATCTCATAAGTTCTTTTTGTTTGTTTTAGAGAGGTAGTGTGTATAGCAGATAGAGAATACGTCAAGAAGTCCTGAGTTCAAGTCCTACTTCTAACACATATTGGCTTTCTTCCAGTACCATTTATAAGGAAAATATAAATGTTATTACAATTGTAAAAATTAAAATTGTATCTTAATAATAAAATATTATATTTTAGGAGGTTTATTAAATGATCATTAGAAATCAAGGAATAAAGAGGATACAAAATAAAAAACATGTGCCCATGGCTGGTTAGCCATTTTCAAAATCCCCACCTTACCATCATCACCATTGATTGTTGCATCATGCCAAAAAGGGCATGGGAGGAGTCACAGCCAGTTAAATACCAATAACATGATCTCACCAACGTGGAGATGAAGGAGAGATTATAGGGAATTTTGGGAAATACTAAGGGCTTTTGGGAAATGAAATCAAAGGTTCAAAATCTTCATTTATACATACCACACTGAGACCCATGGAAGACTAGTCTCTTCAGTGGGTCTTGTAAACCTACCAACTTTGAAATTACAATAATTTGAGGATAAGAGGAAAAAAGAACAAAACTAATGATTGCTAGACACACTGACAAAAATCCAGTCAGGGGGCAGTCCCCTTCAGCACAAGAGTATATATACAAAACAAATGCATTCAAGCACACACAGTTCAAATCACCACATCCCAAAGTTCACTCTGGATCTTCTGGTGCAGTGTGTGATCTGTGGAGGCATCTTTATGGTGCCTTCTCCAAAAAGTTCATTTTCTGGATTCAGAGAGGTATCATGTTTCTTAGCCTAAAATTACTCTCAAAAAGGATTTAAACTTTGCTGTTTAGAATAATTATACATTCCCTCCTGTAACAGTTAAAATTTAGGAATATGGGGAGACTGAGGCAGGTAGAAATTAGTTTCTCTCTGCAAGGAGTATTGTATTTTTAGAGGTTTATTAAGGATTAAGGATTAAAGAATATACAAGTAAGAAACATGTGCCTAGGCCAGAGGCCTAGACAAAATAACCTCACATCATGGAAGAGATGCCTCTGCTCCAAAACGGAAGTCCAAAAAGACCCAAAAACCTTTGCCACCAGCTTAAATCCTTCCTCAATCTCGGCCCACCTCAAAATTCCTGTGAGATTACAAAGTATTTTGGGGAAGTGGAGCAAAGGCTTGTGGGGATTGTAGTCCTGTATTTGAGTCTATTTTTTACACTTCTGAAGAGGATGTTGACAAACACAGGGATCACTTAGGAATGCACGGCTGAGTTAGGAGGTGTAGGAATCAATTGGCAAGAGGAATCAAAAACATAAAAAAAAATTCAAAATAAAGACTTGTGGGGAATGAAGTTAAAGGTTCAAAATCTCCATTTATACATAATCCAATTTCTGCAGTAGTATACCCCAAATCTTAGATACTAACAGTCAAAATAACATTTGTAAAGATATTCTAAAACCAGTGATTTTTGGTAATGTAGGCCCTATTTTCTGATGCTTTTCTACATACAATGCAAAAGTACAAGGGAGTGGACTTCCGGTTAAGATGGCAGCTTAGAAGCAGCAAAAGTTCAGACCTCTGAAAACCCGTCCTTACTGATCACAAACTGAATGCTCCTAGGGGACTGAAATCCAAACTTAACAACAGGACAGAGCTAGGGAACCCTCTTTCTGGACTCAAATCAAAAGGTATGCCCCCCAAAAGCCAGAATCCTAGATCACTCGGGTTTAAGGGGAAGGCAGAAGGAAGGTCCCAGGAACCCTCCCCCCCAACCCAGAACTCTGAGCCCACAGAAGCAGCAGCAGGAACCTCAGGGACTGCAAAGGTGTTGTTTTGAAGGGTGTACCTTGAAAGCAACCTGGGCCAGTCTCAGGGCATCCAATACAGATGACAGGGAAGCAGCCTGAGAGAGATGGGGAGGGGGAGGGGAGCCTATAGCCCCCTGACTGGGTCATTCCATTGGAATCTCACTGGAGGTTTTTGCCTCAGGGCACATGCAGACCAACCCAGCTGAACATAATCCCATCAGGAGTCCTCCTCAGAGCTCAGGGAGGCCAAGACCCCTCCCCCTTAGAGTGCAGGGACTTTTGAAAGGACAGGAACCTCAGAACCGTCAAAGGAGCTGTTTTGAAGGGTGTACCTTGAAAGCAACCTGGGCCAGTCTCAGGGCATCCAATACAGATGACAGGGAAGCAGCCAGAGAGAAATGGGGGAGCCTGTATCCCCGTGTCTGGGTCCTTCCATCAGAGTCTCACTGGAGGTTTTTGCATTGGGGCACAGGCCTCGGGGGAGACCAGGATCCCTCCCCCCTTAAAGTGCAGGGCCCTCTGAAAGTACAGGAACCTCAGGGCCAGCAAAGGCACTGAGGTACCTTGCGGACAGTGCTGTGCCAGGTTCTGAGCATGGAAATAAGGCAGCAGAGAGGCAACTGGAAGGAACTGAGAGCAGTAACACCCAAAACACCGGCAGGCAGGGGAGGGCAGACCCTGGGCTTCCCCAGGAAGACAGCGCAGCTGAGTAGTATGGATAATTTGACTGGGGCTAAAGCCTCGAACCATCTGACAGATATACTAAGAGCCAGTTCTCCTCACTCAGATAGAGATGGCAAACAGTACAGAAGTGCAAAAGCCTCCAAACACGAAGAAAATCAAGAATAAGGGGGTGACTTTGGACACATTTTATGGGGCAAAAATACAAAATACAAGAGGAGATAGAAGAGGAAACACAAACAAATGCTCCAAAATGTTCCAAAGGAAATGGAAATTCTCCACAAAATCTTGAAGGATTTAAATTGGAAATTATTAAAAAGATGGAAGCCTTCTGGCAGGAAAAATGGGAAACAATGCAAAAGGAACTCAGTAATATGAGAGACCAAAATATGCACATGCGGAAAAAGCTCAAAGCCTCAAAAAACAGGTCAGACCAAACTGAAAAGGAAAACCAGTCTTTAAAGGTCAGAATCAGGCAACTGGAAGACAATGATCTTGCAAAAGAGCAAGAATTAATAAAGCAAAGTCAAAAGAGTAAAGAATTAGAAGATAACATAAAATATCTTACTGACAAGGTGACAGACCTGGAAAACAGAGGAAGGAGAGACAATCTGAGAATCATTGGTCTACCAGAAAAGTCAGATATAAACAGTAATCTTGATATCATAATACATGATATCATCAAAGAAAACTGCCCAGAGATTCTAAAACAAGGGGACAAAATATGCATTGAAAGAGTACCCAGAACATCCTCTACACTAAATCCCCAAAAGACAACTCCCAGGAATGTAATTGCCAAATTCCAAAGCTTCCAAGCAAAAGAAAAAAATCTTACAAGAAGCCAGAAAAAGACAATTTAGATATAAAGGAACACTGATCAGGTCACATAGGACCTAGCAGTTTCCACTCTGAACGACCGTAAGGCATGGAACATGATATTCAGAAAAGCAAGAGAGCTGGGTCGTCAACCAAGAATCAGCTATCCATCAAAACTGACTATATACTTCCAGGGGAAAGTATGGGCATTCAACAAAATACAAGATTTCCAAGTGTTTGTAAAGAAAAGACCAGATCTCTGTGGAAAGTTTGACATCCAAACACAAAGAGCAAGAGAAACATGAAAAGGTAAATATGAAGGAAAGGGAAAAAGAGAAAAATGTTATCTTTTTCTTTTATTCAAACTCTCTTCTATAAGGCCTACATTTATATCAATTTGTATATGTTACTATGTGGGGAAAATGTAATGTGTAACTCTCAAAAATTATATGCATCATTAGAGTAGTAAGAAGAATCACGCATAGGGAAAGTTTGGGGCATCAAGATGATATGGAGAAAGGGGGGGTAGAAACAAAAAGGTAGGGGGGAATCATTGATGGTACTAAGATATACTCCAAGAAATAGAAAAAAAACTAAACTAAATAGAATAATCTTTCTCACACAAAGATACACATGGGAAGGGGAGGGGAAGAATTCTCCTATAAGAAGGAGAGGAAGAAAGTTTTTACTTAAACCTTACTCTCAGTGAAATCAACTCTGAGAGGGAAGAGCATCCAGATCCATTGAGATCTTGAATTTTATCTTATCCAACAGGGTAAGGGAGAAGGGAAAACCAAGGTGGGTGGGGGGGGAGGAAACACAAAAAGGGAGGAAAGGAGAGGGGGGAGGGGAAGGGAACAAAAAGGGAGGGGGCTAGAAAGGGAAGTATATCAAGGGAGGGGACTAGGGGGACTGATTTAAAGTAAATCACTGGCTTAAAAGTTTATAGCTAAAGAAGAAAGGTCAGAATTAGGGGAGGATATCAAAATGCCAGGGAGTCCACAAGTGACAATCATAACTTTGAACTTGAATGGGATGAACTCACCCATAAAACGTGACGAATAGCAGAATGGATTAGAATCCCAAACCCTACCATATGTTGTCTTCAACAAACACACATGAGGTGGGTAGACACTCACAAGGTTAGAATTAAAGGATGGAGTAAGACCTTTTGGGCCTCAACTGATAGAAAGAAGGCAGGAGTTGCAATCATGATATCTGACAAAGCCAAAGCAAAACTAGACCTGATTAAAAGGGATAGGGAAGGTAAATATATTTTATTAAAAGGGACTATAGCTAATGAGGAAGTATCACTAATCAACATGTATGCACCAAATAGTATAGCACCCAAATTTCTAATGGAGAAACTAGGAAAATTGAAAGAGGAAATAGACAGTAAAACCATATTAGTGCGAGACTTGAACCAACCACTATCAAATTTAGATAAAAAAAAATAAATAAATAAGAAAGAGGTAAAAGAAGTGAATGAAATCTTAGAAAAATTAGAGTTAATAGACATATGGAGAAAAATAAATAGGGACAAAAAGGAATACATCTTCTTCTCAGCACCACATGGCACATTCACAAAGATTGACCATACACTAGATCACAGAAACATGGCATACAAATGCAGAAAGGCAGAAATAATAAATGGAACCTTTTCAGATCATAAGGCAATAAAAATAATGATCAGTAAGGGCACATGGAGAACCAAATCAAAAATTAATTGGAAATTAAATAATATGATACTCCAGATTTGGTTAGTTAGAGAACAAATCATAGAAACAATTAATAATTTCATTGAGAAAAATGACAATGGTGAGACATCCTTTCAAATCTTATGGGATGGAGCCAAAACAGTACTCAGAGGAAGAATGAAGAGGACGACAGATAGAATACATCTATTGGAAATTATGTATACATATATATCTATCTTTACATAGATATCAGGATAAAGGAATGTGAAAGGTCAAAGAATTGTAGAACACTACAGAAGTCCATTGCCTATGTAGCATAAATACTTTCTTTGAGAAGAGAAATAAGAGACCTTTGGAAATGGCAAACACTGAATAAAATCACATACTTCTTCCCAAAAGTAATTGATCATATTTTAACCAATTGGAAATGAAACAGAAGTCATACATAAATCAGCTGTATTTGTACTGACAGATCATCTAATTAGAGTAAAGAACAAAATTAATATCAAGTTAGAAGAAGGAATATAAATAAAAGACATACTATACAATTAAAACAACTCAATCATGATCTGTTCAAAGAAATTGTTTATAAAATGGGTTACAGGTAAAGGAAAAGACAGATTCTATCACCAGAATAATTGTAGTGTTTTAAAGAATGAAAAGTAAATTCAGTGGGCACACACTTATAATCCCTACTACTAGGGAGGCTAAGGCTGATAGAATGTTTGAATTCAGAGTTCTGGACTGCAGCAAAGGTAAAACAAATCAGGTGTCCATGTGAAGTCCAATATCAATAGGGTGAACCCCTGGGAGTGTAGAATGACTAATTGAGGGGCAAATTGGTCTCGGTCAGAAATGGAGCGGATCAAAGCTTCCATGTGAATCAGGAACAAGATTGGGCCCATAATGGCCACAGTACTTTGAGTTCAATTAGCCAATCCTCACATCCCTGGAAAGGGGTCTTTCTTACCAAGTACATCGTTCTCTTGTACTCTGTATCTCAGGTATTATGGGCCCAGGAGACATAATGTAGATCTTGTTAGAGATGGCAGCAAGAACTGGATATTGTAATTATAATTATAATCCTTATGAGCTGGGTGGTGAAGTAATAAGTAACAACTTCAGTCTCAGCTTTTTAAAGTACAAAATGAACATAAATATACATGTCAGCATAGGTTTAAGAGAATATCCTCTTATAGGTTTAAGATAATAATAGAACATGATATAAACAGAGGTTTCTTATTATAGATGGCTTTTATCTCCTGAAGACTTAGAAAACACTTTAATATCTCATCTAATTACTACCATAAGTACTATTATAGACGATTTTACAGAAGGAGAAGCCAAGTCTCAAAAAGCTTAGGTGATTTGCCCAGTATCACACATTTGATAAGTGTCTGAGTCTGGATTTGAATCCAAGGCTTCAGAACATCTAAGTCTAACACTGTCTATAATGATACAACTCTGCTTATTATAATAACCATATGTAACATCCTTGGCTTTCTCTTAGCTAAATTATACTTGAACGAACTGATACCAACCTAATCTGTCACCACAATTAACTGGACTTTCTCAGCAATCCACTTTCAGGGCAAAGATGAAAACAACAAGAAAATACTCTTATTCTGAGAATTTTCTTTTTAAAAAAAGTCAACCTCAGTACATAATATGGGGGTCAACATAGGTTGAGGTCAATCTCTGACCCTTTAGTCATCTATGGGAACAGTTCTAGACACTCATTCATACTCAGTAGCATAAAAAGCATTTCCCTGATGTCTTTCTTGATCCCAAATCATGGTCAACTCTATTTTATAGACTGTGCTAAAACTGGGAACTGAATGAACACATTGGACAAAGGTATAAAGTCAAATTCGTTTTTATGACACAAATCTGATATTGATACCTAAATCAGGAAAATAAAAAATGGAGAGAAAAAACTATAGACAAATATCCTTAATGAACATTGATGAAGAAATCTTAAACAAAACACCAGCAAGGAGATTATACCAATGTATCACAAGGATCATGTACTATGACCAAATGAGTTTTATACCAGGAATTCAAGGTTCTTCAATATTAGGAAAACCATCAGCATAATTGACTACATTAATAATATTGCTGGCAGGACATCTCTGTATGATTTCAGTAAAATGCAGATTAAAAGGCAGACAAGAAAACAGGAAAAAAATCTTTATAGTGAGTATCTCTGACAATAGGTTAATTTCTCAAATAAATAGAGACCTGAGTTAAATTTATAAAAAAAAAATACAAAGCATTTCCCAGTTGAAAATGGTCAAAATATGTGATTAGGCAAATCTCAAATGAAGGGATTAAAACTATCTTTAGTCATATGAAAAAAATGCTCTAAATCACTGCTAAATAAATGCAAGTTAAAACAACTCCAAGATACCATATCACACCCATCAGACTGGTTAACACAACAAAAAAGGAAAATTATAAATATTAGAGGGGATATGGAAAAAATTGGACACTAATACACTGTTGGTGGAGCTGTGAACCACTCTGGTGAGCAATTTGTTGAAATGGTTTAGAGAATTGTGAAGTTGCTTTGTTTGAACTGATGTAACCTTATATTGTTGTTATTGTAAGTTTTTATAACTTTTCCTTCTCTGTCCAATCCCTAAACCAAATCTACATTCAAAGAAATTCTCTAGATACGCTTTAACTTGTTCTCTGGTTTTCTCTTTCCCTGTTATTATGCTCCTTGTATTTGAATCATCTATATCTTGCTTCATCTCTGTTATAACATTTCTAATCTCTGTTTCTATCTCCATAATTTCTCTCAGCTTTTTGCTAATGTTTTGTTTTAACCCTTCAGATAAAATTCTTACAGAACCTAAAATTTCATTTTTTGGTACCACTCTTATGACACCATCACCCTTTTTATATTTTCTGTTCAATCCCTTTTGTCTCTTCCTTTTAACTACAGTCCATTCATTTCCCCCATACACAGTCTCTTGTTTTAACAAAGCTAAATCCTGGTTTCATGTTGTGTACTTCCCCTTAGTTACAACATCTGTATAGCATGGTTTTTCCCCGGTTGGGATTGCAGATTGCATCCATTTCAAATCTGGCATGTCTGCTTCTCTTAATCTGCAATGGTCACAATAACTCTTGTTACTTTTTTTCATAACTCTTATAATAACCTTTGCTTTGTATGTTTGTCTGATATTTTGTATTCCTGTTGCGTCCCTGCTCATATCTTTGGTTCATATAACAATTCTTTACTATGTGCCTGATCTATTTCACAAGAAACATTTTCTAGTGTCTCTCTGACTCCTTTGTTGAGTTTGGTAATTTGGACTAGAGTATGTCCTGATAGTATTTAAATTCTTTACTTCTTCAATTTCTTTCTTTTTTAATGTCTCCGTGGTTTCTTGCAGTTTCTGCTTTAATTCATTCTTCTCCCTCTCCTGTTCTTTTTGATTTTCATAAAGGTATATATCAATGTCTCTCAGTTCAGAAATTGTGATAGAATCCTATTTGGGGAAAAAGTTTCTATAGAAGTTTCTCATCTGATGGTTACACCCCTTATGGAACTACTTAAGGACATGAACAATAGACTCTTGTGAATCTTGGCTAATTCCCAGTATGGACTCAATATTCTCTGTCACTCTGTCTATAAGTGTTTGTTTTGGTTCTGGACCATCCTATCAAATTTACTCCATGTGTTAGGTCTATTACAAAACAATCTTATGGCTTGAGGATGTCTTCCCTTCACCTTTTTAGATAAGAGAAATTAGTCGGTCTAGCAAAATCAAAGTCTTCCCATTCATGTGCCCTAGGTCAGTCTGTCAAACTATCACCCTGTTTGGTCTTGTCCACAAACTGTCTCTGCTCATGAGGACTAAATACCTCCCCCATTATCAATTCCACATACTCAAAATCAGGTTCATAAATCTTGATAACTCTTTTAAGCTATTTTACACATTTGTGCGGTTAAGAGATGAATTTTGGGAATCTCTTCTTCAAAGACTCCAAGTCTTGGGTGGTAAATGACTTGTAAACCTTCATGTGTAAAACTCTAGGCCCATCAGTTAGCCCTGCCATGTCACAAAGAGGCATAATTTTGTGAGCACTTGTGACATCTGATGTTGTGTCCTCTTGTTTGCTGTCTTAGAACTGTCAGATACTTTACAACCATTGTGTCCTTAGCCTTATCAATATAATTGCCTGATTTATCTTTGTTATTAACTTCTTCCTTATTTGAGTTTTCAGTACCCATTTCACTAACTTCATCATTGTTCTTGCTGGCTAGGTATTCACGGCAAATCTTTTTCACTAGGTCTTCAAGCTTGTTATCAGTTATTAAAATCTGTGCTTGTTTTCTGGGCAAAATGATTATTAATACAGATTTCACATATGTCAATGTCTGAATAGTAGCCATGAGGATTACATAAATCTGAGTCATTGCTTGCCACACCACAGAGTTAGTAAATGGTATTATTGTTACAAATGAGGTCATATTAGTAATCAATTCAATCATGTCCATCATTACTGATGTCACTGTATTGTAGATAATGCAATAGGTCCAGCATATCCCAAGCATCATGATAACAGAAGCCCGCATTATTATTTGCCACATCTTGTCTCCCTATTCAATTTTCCTCTATCCTTGAACCCCCCAAATGGCTTCCCATGTTTAAGGGCTCCAACTGTCAATCCCCTTTCAGTTGGCTAAGATGGATTCTGTCTTTAAAACTGGGGTGCCAAATTGTACTAGTGGGTAAATCAAGAAGGAATCAAAGTTTGGACAGATACTTGAGAGAGAGGGAACAGATAAAAAGATAACAGCAATTTTCCCTTCCCCCAGGCAGAGCTGTTTGACTATGGAGCCAGGTTTGACTAGAGCTGAAGGGTAAGTGGAAAACTCCTTCAGTCTCTTTCTTCTTTAGTTGAAATATTTGTAATCCCCCATATAGTACATTTAAGTTAGTTGAGTCTTCAGTAAAGCAAAAATAGCTATTTATTAGGTAAAGGGTTAGAATATAAACAAGGATAGAGGAGAGAGGAAGTCCCTATTTCCCTCCTATAGCTGGTTTCAGGGCATTTTAAGCACCAGTCTGAGACTAAGTCCCAGACTATTTTAATGTCTTTGTGGGCTCAAGATATTGGTACTTCTTTTCTCAGAAATAGTTGGGAATGAATCTTCTTAAGGATAAGCTATTGTTTCCCCCAAAGGGAAAATTCTCTATCCTAATACTGTAACAGATGAAGGGGTCTGGATCTTCTCCTGCTCAGCAAAAATATTTAGTGGAGAGAGCTTTGAATTCTCAGTAAGGACTTTTGCTCCTTCCTTCTTCAAGCCAAGGCTCAGCAGTCCCAACTGCCCTCCTTTTACTTAGCTGGAATGTTTCATTCCCATCCCCTGATGGCAACAGAGTTCCATCTCATCTTTTTTCTGAGATGGCTTTTCAAAATCCAGTCTTTTCATTCCTTTTGATCTTTCCCTCTTTCACAATTAAGGATGCAAGACTACATGTAGAAGCTCTTTTTGTGATGGCAAAGAACTGGAAATTAAAGGGATGTTCATCAATTGGGGAGTGACAGAACAAGTTCTGGTGTATGAGTGCCTTAATAAATGCTTACAAGCAGAGAGGGTCTCCTCCAGAGCCACCAATGCAGGAATCTCTCCAAGCCAGAAGTCTCAGTAATAATTTCACCCAGAGTTCCACCAATTCCAGGAAAGGAATGCCCAGAACCAATCTCTTCAAACACCAGGAAGGGAATGGATGCTAGACCATATTGGTCTCTTTTTACCCCTTTTTTTCCATGTCACTTCCTGTCACTGCTCTTCCAACAGAAACCAATGGCAGTCTTTCAATTTGCCTAGCACTGCTGAAGGTGGGGGTCAGTGGCCTTTGGAGTTGTCAATTACTCTAGTGCTTAATAGTAAGTAGGGGTGCTTGATTCGATTAGCTAAAAATAGACAAAGGGAGAGTTAATACTATCTCCACAATCCCTCTTGTGATTCTTTGGGAGATTAGTCTCCCCAATGGATCATTTAACATAACTAGCTTATACCTCTAAAGATCTTCTAGATAAAGGTGCATACAATATTGTACTTTCAAGGAGGAAACCACAGTAGTTGGAGATAAGAGGGAAATAAGAGAGGGAGAGCAAAACCAGTGATTGGTAGGCACATTGACAAATAGCCAATTAGGGGGCAATCCTAAATCCTTTGGCATAAGAGTTTACATTCAGAATAAATGATATGTTCAACCCCCTTCAGTTCACTCAATACATCCTAAAGTTCATTCTGGATCTTCTGAAGCAGTGTAGGTTTCTTTTAGATTTCTTTATGGCACCTTTTCCAAATAGTTCATTTTCTTGATTCAGGGAATTAACAATCTTCTTTTTCTGAAGTTTTTTTTCTAAAAAAAAATTTAAGTCTGAATTTTATGAAAATTATACACCTCCAAGGAAGAAACAGAATCTGAACACAGATTAAAACATATTACTCTTTACTTTATTTCTTCCAGAATTTTTCACTAATGGAAGCAATATATGTCTTGACTTACAACACAATGGACATATAAATAGGTATTATATGATAATAAATGTACTATCTATATCATGTTACCTGCTTTCTTGGGGGGGCAGGGTGAGAGGGAGAGAAAGAATATAAATTGCAAAATGTCATAAAATGAATATTAAAAATGATATCAACAAGTAATCTGGAAAAAAAGAAAAAGAAAAATCTTACTCTGGGTAAGGAATAATGACACATCATCATGTGAGAAAAGGGTGAAGGAAATAATGACATCTGAGTGATAAAATAAGAAAAAGAAGAAGCCCATAATGAATGGCCACACTCTTTTCTGAAAAATATGAGGCAAAATTCTCATCTCAGAAGTTAGAGGAAGAGGGAATATAGAAGACTTGAAAAAGATTTAAAAGATTCATTATGGAAAGTGGGAGGGTGAATTGATAAAGGAGACATAGGATTATGTAATAGCAGTGAGAGTCTAGTAGAGGGTGTGTGTGTCCCCCCCAAAATAGGAAAGTGGGGACTTTTTAAAGGTTCCATCTAGATCCTTCCCCCATCCATCTTTCAAGATGAGTCTCTGAGCTCCAAAGTTCTTCCTGGAAAGGTAGCCTAGGGAAAGCCAGGGAATGAATGACAAGATTATTCTGGATTATGAAAGAGTTTCTTCCCCCTAGAAAGCTATCTTTTATCCTAGGAGCTTAGAGAACATCTATAGGACATGATTGTCATTTCATCTAGCTCATAAAAATCAGAGAATTTCAGAGCTAAAAGGAACTTCAGAGAACATCTAGTAGGACCCAAAAATCCTTTTCAAGCTTCAACTAAAATTTCATTTTCCCTAAAAACATTTTTCCTCATTCCCCTTAAAGCTAATGTTTTTACCTGAGATTGACTCCTATTTATACTGTATATATCTTATATGTACATAGTTATTTTCATAGTTCTCTCTATTAGACTATGAACTCCTTGAGGGCAGGCACTGACTTTTTTCCAAATATTTTATTATATTTTTCTCAATTACCTGCAGAAACACTTTTTCACACTAGTTTTCTGATTTTTGAAGTTCAAATTCTTTCCTTCGCTTCTTCCCCTTTTTTCCTTCTCCAAATGACAAGCAGTATGACATGTATTAAATGTGTGCTATTATTAAATGATTTTCCTTGATCTTCATGTTGTGAGAGAAGATACATAACACATATACAAGAAAATTATCATAAAGGAAATAAAGTTGAAAATGGTATTTTTGAATCTGCATCAGTTCTTTTTACGGTGCTGGATAGAATTTTTTTATGAGTCCCTTGAAATTGTCTGGGATCTCTGCATTGCTATTAGTAGTTAAGTCATTTATTGTTGATAGTACAATATTGATGCTACTATGAACAATGTTGTCCTGGTTCTGCTCACTTCATTCTGCATTATTCACAAAAGTCTTTCCAGGTTTTTTCTGAAATCATCCTATTTATTGTTTCTTATTCCACAGTAGTATTCCATTAACATTTTATACCTTAACCTGTTTATTCTCCATTTGATGGACATCCCCTTAGTTTCCAATTATTTGCCACTACAAAAAGAACTACAACAAATATTTTTGTACAAATAGGTTTTTTCCCCCTTTTCTTTCATCTCTTTAGGACATGGGCCTAGTAGTGGCATTGCTAAATTAGAGTATGTACAGTTTTGTCACCTACTGGGCATAGTTTCAAATGGTTCTCCAGAATGATTGTATGAGTTCACAGCTTCAACAATGTTTTAATGTTCCCATTTTCCTACATCCCTTCCAATATTTCTCATTTTCCCTTTTCCCCATATTAACCAGTCTACTAGGTGTGAGGTAGTAACTCAGAGTTATTTAAATTTGCATTACTCAAACCAATAGTGATTTGAAGCATTTCTTTATTTGAGAACTGCCTGTTCATATCCTTTGATGATTTATCTATTGGGGAATGACTTGTATAGCTTCCTCAGAGGGGAGAGAAGCTTTAAGGTAGGAAGATAGAGACAGGATAGAAGTTTTAGATGCCACGAGGGGGATGACGGAGTCAAATTAGAGATATGAGGTGGCAGGAATGAGTCTTTATTAATTTTCCATGAGCCACAGCCAAGCTCTGATCAAAGGACCCTTCCGTAGGCTTTTACCAGTCCAGAGATCCACATTTAATGCCACACAGGTCAGAGAGATGATAGAGAAAGATTAAAGATGGCCAGGACAGCCATCAGCTAGCCTGAAAGAGAGAGAGAGAGAGGTGGAGCTTGCTGGGCTATATATACCCTTTGATATGCAAATATACACAGTACATAGGGATGATCCTCATTGGTTAATGACAAGGCATAGGTGTGGTTTCTCTTAACCAGGCAAGCACAAAGAAACCTGTTTTCCCGCCTAACCTGGGGGAAGCTGGGGTCAAGGGTCAGAGGCCTTCCCAGCCATGTGCAATACTGAGCATGCTCAAGATTGAGCATGCTCTCTTTTAAGGCAATCTGCACATACCAACTGTTCCCCTTGCTCATAGCTAGGGGTGGACTGCTACAACTTGTATTTGCATAAATTTGACTTAGTCCTTTATATATTTGAGAAGTTAGTCCTTTGTCAGAGACATCAACTATACAGTACTGCCCCACCCTTTTTTGCTTCCTTTTTAATCTTGATTATTGCTCTGAGGTGGAGTTTCAGAAGGGAAGGAATTGAGAGGAATCAATATAGAGTCTGGGGAGCAAGGGCAAAGGAGATTAAGGAGGAAGTTGTAGGAGCTATAATGATTCAAACAGGTGCTATTTTAACCCTCTCCCTACCTATCATGGAAGTCATACTAGACATTTTTGAGGTGTCTTTGCCAATCCAAAGATTGCCAGACAAATTATAAGGAAATGATTTCTTCTGAGAGAAAGCAAAATAAACCAATGCTTCATATCTGTAGCCATTCTAGTCCTAGAGCTTAGAACACCTGAGTTCAAATTTTGCCCTATACACTTAATGGTTGTGTGACCTTAGGAAAGTTGTTTAGCTTCTCTTAGACTTAGTTTCCAAATCTATAAAATGATAATGACAATAGTATCTATCCCCCGGGTAGTCATGAGGATAAAATTACATCATATATGTAGTGTTCTTTAAGTTCTAAGGTGCTACATAACTGTTAGCTGTGATTATTATCATCTCCCATTATAAATAAAAATTCATCTTGGACACCTTATGCTAAATTTATAAGCATTAATTAATACAGAGAAAGAAAGAGAGAAATAAGGTTTCCAGCCTTTCTAACTGAAGTAGGATCAGGTCCCATTTTTCAACCCAGCTCCATGCAGCTGCTTGCCAGACATGGCAAGATGAGATAAAAGCTCAGAGAAAGCGTTAGCCCAGAGACCCAAATGGAAGCAAAGAGAACTGGATCAGGAAGAAGAATGGGAGCAAAGAGAGTTCTCAAGCTTCCCAGGCTGCCTTTTCAATCTAATCCATCCCCATTGGATCATTCCCTTGACCAGTGGCTTTCATAGGTCATGCCATCAGGCTGTCAGACATGACTTTATGACTTCTCTGTCCATCCACTAGGGTGAGTCTTCCAGGCTTTAGGTTCCCTTGATACTTAATTCTTACAATCCACTGTCTATTAGTGTCCAATCTACCTCAAAAAGCTATTTTTCTTTTTCTTTCTCTTTTCCCTAATTAAAAAAAAATATTTCCTTCCATCTTAGAAAAAAATGCTATATATTTGTCTCAAGGCAGAAGAGCAGTAAGGGCTAAGCAATGGAGGTTAGGTAACTAGTGACTTAGCCAGGGTCACATAGCTAAGAAGTGTCAGAGGTCAGATTTGACTCAATCCACTGAGCTACTTAGCTCCTCCCTCTCCTAATATTTTTTTTAATTTGTCTTTAGCTGTCCTAGTCAGATTCAGCTCATTCTGAGCTTAAATATTCCTGGTTCTTCCACACAACTATGCCAAAAGGTACTCAGGATGCTACCAATACCAATACAATACCAATTCACAGCCAATTTAATTTTGAATGGCTCGAATTGTCAGGAAACTTTTTTCTGATATTGGAACTAAAAGTGCCTATTTGAAACCTCCACCCAACGTCTTGGTTTTGACCGTTGGATCAATCAGCATAAGTCTAGTGGATTGCATAGGTCTTAACAATTTGAAGATGACCCTCAGGGCTCCTCTCAGTTTTCTATCTGAACCAATCCTCTCTCAACAAATTCTGCCATCAGAGTGGGATCTGGGGTTGGCCAGCACATTCCAGATGTAGACTAGGCAGGTGAAAGTGAAAGTGTCACCTCTGTGTCTCTACAAACAACTCTTCTATTCAGGAAGTCCTAAGTCAAGTGAGCTGTGCTGGACAGCTCCTCATGTTGCCATCTTATATTGACCTCATGGCTTACTGACAATCCTAGGTCTAGTATGTACTGCTTTCTAGTAACTTTTCCCCACTACATGCTCTCTTGTTTTTTAATTTAAAACTAAGCGACAGATTTTATGGCGGGTAGCCACTGGCCAAAGGAGAGAAGAGCTGAGAGCGCGAGGTATCTGTGACAAAAGAGCTTTATTGTTGTGAGGCAAATGAGGCAGAGCAGGTTGGGTTCAGTTCTGATATTTGGAGAATTTCAGGTTAAAAAAAATGATAGTTCTGGGCTCTTCTGCTTTCCAAAGGACATTTCAGCAATTTATCCTCCTAAGGTGAGGCAAGAGAAAGGGTGAATACTGGAAGGAGCAAAGGGAAAGGAGGAGCAGGGTCAGTGGCTTCTTTGGATGCTTCCATGTCTGCTCCTCTTAGCCAAGGACACCTGGTCAGCAGCATCCTCCAGAGTTTCCACAGGAATCCCCAGACTGCTGGCTGTGCCCACTGCCACTGCCACAACAGTCAGAGTGCTGGCGATTTCTCCTATGGGACCTCCTGTGATGGTGGGAAAAGAGGCAGCAGCCACCCTCAGAGCCAGAACCGCAGCCAGCCCCAGAGCCAGAGCTGTGGCATCCCACAGAGCTGGATGCACCACAGGAAGAGACTGGAGGAGTGCATGGAGCCTGGGGAGACTTGGGGGGGCACTTGGGAGTCTGGCATTTGGGAGGGGGTTGGCACTGCTGCTGGTTTTGCTGGCAGGACATCTCTGTAGGAGGTCAGTTAACCTGAAAGACAATAATGGGGTTTTTCAGATCCTTGAAGCCTAGGGAATCTGGCTTATTTTTCCATTTGGAATCAGTTCACACTATAAAGATGAATTATATCTATAACACATTAATATTTAGTAAAAGAGCAGCTAGGTGGCACAGTGGATGGAAAGCTAGACCTAGGTTTAGTACGACTATTCTTCCTGAGTTCAAATCTGACCTTACTAGCTCTGTGACTCTGGGCAAACTCTGCCTCAGTTTCCTCATCTATAAAATAATATGGAGAAGGAAATGACAAAGCACTCTAGTATTTTTTCCCAGGAAATCTCACATATGGACACAGAGAATTGGACACAATGAATCAACTAAGCCATAAGAACAATCTAGTTGCAAAAGATTTAAAACACTATTAGGTGAAAATTCGGAGAGCAAGGAATGAATATCTAATACTTATAATGGGTATTTGTAACATTTTGTGAATACGTCTATGCGATCTGAGAGGCAGCATTGTGTCCTGGCTAGAGAACTTCAAAGCCTGGAAGACCTAGTTTCAAGTGTTGCCTCTGACATAGTGACTATCTGATCCCTAGAAAATCACTTTCAGTATTCTTAAGGTTAAGTGACTTTCCCAGGGTCTCACACCTAATAAGTGTGTAGAACAGGATTTGCCCTCAGGTCTTCCTGACTCCAGTTCCAACCCTCTATCCAATGTGCCAAAGTACAAGTTTCTATTCTTCACTAGATGCCATACTTCTTTTTAATTTTTTAAACCCTTACCTTCTGTCTTAGTACTTTTTTAGCAAGGGCTAAGTAAACAGGGTTAAGTGACTTGCCCAGGGTCAGACAGTTAGGATGTGTCTGAGGCCAGATTTAAATGGGGATCCTCCCTAGTCCAGACCTTGCTCTCTATCCACTGTGCTACCTAGTTACATTAGCTACAGGGCTCCACATTTAGTTTCCCCCTATTTTCTTCTCAGCCCCTTTCTTGTCTTTTAGACCATCCATAAACATTTATTAGTTCCCGCTATGAGCCGAGCACTATGCTAGGTGGCTTACTTTCTTCTTTATCCCCCTTTTCTACTCCTCTCATCCCCTGCTTTGTACTCTCCTTCTCTCTCTTCCAATACCCTGCTCCAAGCCACTCCTGGGCTCTCAGGCAGACACTCACCTTGATCAGAGACAGCAACAGGAGCTCTCCGCTGAAGAAACCAAAGTGGATAAAGAACCAGGGGCAGGGAAACTTTTTATAGGGCATCCCAGGCTGAACTGTTGGCATGAGACTCAGCTTTCTTGAAGGAAGTGTGCCTTTCCCAACTCATGACATGTGTCAGACAATTCCTGACATTCTCCAGCCTCTCACACACTGATGTGAGTCAATACCTGGAACACTGGGTTGGAAAGGACCTTAGAAATAATTTGCTCCAGTCTCTCATTATACAGATGGAGAAACTGAGGCCAAGAAGAAGTTAGATGGCTTGCCCATGGTCACACAAGTTGTATATGGAAGAGTCAGGATTAGAACCCAAGTCCTCCATGAATAAATTAAATGCTCTTTTCATTTTCAGTACATGGCAGAGTTTTGGTATCTCTTCCTTTAGGAAGACAATATAAAAATGGTGCTTTCAGAAAGCTGCATTCTTTCTGGAATTTATTGATTCCTCCTCATAAAATTTGAGGAATTTTCATAAATTCTAATAAGGTATTAATGGCTCTTCTTTCCTTTATAATACTCTGCCTCTGAATCACTGAGAACTTTGGGTTTTGGGGATGTAATTGGCTTTTTATTCATTTATTCATTCATCCATCTATTCATTCACTTATTCAATACTCAACAAAAATTTATTGAGCAAATGGTATGTACAATGTTTGGAGCCTTGAGTCTTAGAAGGTACAAGGTAACTAAACAGGAAGCCTGTAATATTGTAGATGGTAGTTAAGTACACAAACAAATCCTGTGCCATATTGGAATAGGGGACTAGACCTGTGATTTCACTGGCCTTTAGAATTTCTCAAAGCAAAGAATTCCTTTCTGTCAGAGCACTTTGGTGCAATCTATGGACTTTCCCCTCAGGAGACATGTAAGTAGAGCACTGTAGAGTTGACCCTTCTGAATTTTGTCCTGGAGAAAACTTTTGAGAGTCTTTTGTACAGCAAAGAGATCAAATCAGTCAATACTTAAAGAAATTAATTCAAGCTAATCACTGAAATGTCAAATACTATAGCTGGAGAGGAATTAAGACAAAACCCATGAAAATACTCTGCTTGGGGGAAAAATTAAAGGCAAGAGGAGAAGGGGACAGCAGAGGGTTGAGATGAATAGACAGTGTTATGGAAACAATGAACATGAGCTTCAAAAGACTTCAAAAGAAAGTGGAGGATAGAAGGGCCTGGTGTGCTACAGTGTCTGATATCACAGAGAGTTAGACACCACTGAACCAAAACAAATGGACCCCTTAGCAGTAGAATCAAATACACAAGATGTATCAAATACACAAGATGACAAAGGAAACCAATAATATTAAAATATCATTAGCAAATTAAAAATAAGCATTTGTTAAGTGCTTATTATGTTCCCGGTAGTGTGCTAAATTCAGGATGTGATCCATTACATCAGGGCTGAACCAATCCCCTGGATGATGAATCTCCTTCTACCAATGCAGGCCAGCAGCTTCTTCATAACTTAGCATTTTAGAGAGTTGAACGACTAAGGGAATGGCTCAGAGTCACACAGCAAATATGTATCAGAAGCTGTAATGGAAAACTGGCTTTCCTGGTTCCGAACCCATCTCTCTAGCCTCTACTGCACACCTCTTCTCTAATGTGACACATAAAGTGAGAAAATGTTTTAATGAAGGTATAGACAATCTATCACAGGACAGAGGTTGTTAAATGTTTTGTGTATCTTGGAGCTTTTGTGTGGGGACCAAGATGGACCTCATGCATGGTCTATAGGGAAGTCATCTGACCCCCTTTTTGAATAGTGTTTTTAAATGCATAAAATATATAAGATTACCAATAAAATAAATATTGGAATGTAAATGTTTATTGAATGACTAACTGAAATGCAGTAATTAAAAAAATGTTTAAAATAGTTCACAGATTTCTATTTAGGTTCAATGACTGGAGGCATCTACTTGAATCAGGGGCTGTACAAAGGGTGGCTCGAAGGATCAAAAAGGGTCTTATGTTAGTATTTTTTAAAACCCTTCATAGAGAATATTACAAAATATAAAATGAATTATTTTGATTTTGATTACATTAAATTAAAAAGGTTTTGTACAAACAAAACCAATGCAACCAAAATTAGAAGGGAAACAACAAATTGGGGAAAAAATCTTCATAACAAAGACCTCTGGCAAAGGTCTAATTCCTCAAATTTATAAGGAGCTAAATCAATTGTACAAATAATCAAGCCATTCCTCAATTGATAAATGGGCAAGGGACATGAATAGGTAATTTTCAGGTAAAGAAATCAAAACTATAAATAAGCACATGAAAATGTTCTAAATCTCTCATATTTAGAGAAATGCAAATCAAAAAAATTATGAGGTACCACCTCACACCTAGCAGGTTGCTAATATAACAGCAAAGGGAAGTAATAAATGTTGGAGGGGATGTGGCAAAATTGGGACACTAATGCTTTGCTGGTGGAGTTATGAATTGATCCAACCATTCTAGAAGACAATTTGGAATTATGCCCAAAGTGCTTTAAAGACTTCATACCCTGTGAACCAGCCATACCACTGCTGTGTTTGTACCCCAAAGAGATAATAAGGGAAAAATGCATGTACAAAAATATTTATAGCCATGCTCTTTGTGGTGGCAAAAAATTGGAAAATGAGGAGATGCCCTCCAATTGGAGAATGGCTGAACAAATTGTGGTATCTGTTAGTGATGGAATACTATTGTGCTAAAAGAAATGATGAACTGGAGGAATTCCATGTGAACTGGAATGGCCTCTAGGAATTGATGCAGAGTGAGAGGAGCAGAATCAAGAGAACATTGTACACAGACTGATACACTGTGGAACAATCAAATGTAATGGATTTCTCTGTTAGTAGCAGTGCACTGATCCAGGACAATTCTGAGGGACTTAAGAGAAGGAACATTATCCACATCCAGAGAAAGAACTGTGGGAGTGGAAACACAGAAGAAAAACATTTGCTTGATCATATGGTTCAATGGGGATATGAGTGATCATTTAAATGATCACTCTATTGCAAATATCAATAATATGGACCTAGGTCTTGATCAATGATATATGTAAAACTCAGTGGAATTGTTCATTGCCTATGGGAGTGAGGAGGGAGAAGGGAAGGGAAAGAACATGAATCATGTAAACATGGAAAAATACTCTAAATTAATTAATTAAATAAATAAATTTTAAAAAGAAAATGTAATTGGGAAAAGTTTAACAAAATAAAAAGATGATATAACGTAAGAATAAAAATATTAAAAACCCTTACCTTCTATCTTAGAATTAATATTGAATAATTCTTGGGCAGAAAAATGGTAGGGCTTAAGTAGTTGGAGTTAAATGACTTGCCCAGGGTCACACAGCTAGGAAGTATCTGAGGCCCTTGTTTTGCTCTTAGATATATTATCCCTTAATGTCCCCATCAATCTTTGGTTTTTATAATATCTACATAATAACCCCTAAATACTGTGACATTCCTTTCCTCTAGTAATCTCATGAGATAGACTTTTAAGGGTCATGATTTCTCCAGTCACAAAAGGGACAAATTCAAAGTCATTTTTAGGTAGAATTTTTATATACAGTGTGCTGGATGTAGTTAAGTTCTTTTCACCAATCTCACTTTTAGCACCATCTATATACCAAGCAACTACAAGGAGATAAGGATACAACAACAAAAACAGAAATTGTCCCAACTTGCATACTAGTAAAGAGGAGAAGGAAATTTACAATAGTAAATTTTACAGTAACTTTATTCATCATCTCATCCAAAATATTCTTCTTACATGCTAGGAAACCTAGACCCTGAGAAATTAAGTGAATGACCTGGTCCTTGAGGCATAAATGACAGAGCAGAACTATAAGGACAGATCTTCTACCTTGAAATCCCATGTTTCTTCTGCCACATTGTGTTCTCTCCCATTCTATGAACATGAATTTCCTAACAATTTCCAGGTTATGACACAACCCTGACACAGCCATGACCCTTCTGCAACACAACAGAATACCTTGACATAAACATCTCTCTTCCTCTCCTCCCAGCATCCAGTCATACTCTAGGTCAATTATTTCTTCACCTATACTCCCGAAGTGATTTCTTCCTATTATATCTGTATTCTCTCTCTTTTATATTCACGGACTTACATACATTCCTATGTACCTAATGTAATTAAATCCAGAGCAGCCATTCTCTCTTCTCTATACATATGAGAATCGTCACCTCTACCAAAGAGGGGGGAAAACCAGGAAACCCAAGATATAATGCACTGTATCGATCCTGGAACACATCAACTTGTCTTATTCACCACCACCACCACCCTCCCGCTGAAAGGACTAATTTAGTTCCAAACCCTTCATTAGTTAGTTAGTTCTTTTTTTTTTTAATCAGATTTTATTTCTGAGAAAAACAAAAGCTCTGGCTGCCCATATATACATATGCTGAACTACTAATCCTCCACTGGATAGAGGTATTGCTATTTTTGGGTTGGGGAAGGGAGTGCATTTTAAGAAAACCAAAAATACAAACTGTCAAAATAGCAAAAAATCATGGAGAGTATTTCTCATTATAAAATGAATCTTCCCATTACAAATGAATTCACTGTCTAAATCCTTTAAAAAATTTTCCCTGAGCACCAAAAGTAGCAACCATTTAAAAATATTATAATTTGCACTAAATATTGTAGGGTATGGTGGGAAAAGCACTCAGTCTGATGTCAGAGAATATAAATTCAAATCCACACTTTGCTATTTGCTACCTGTTCCTGTTTACCTTGGGGAAATTAATTAAGTTCTGAAATGTTCAATTTTGTCACCTACAAAATGAAAGATTAGATTAAATATCTGAACATTTGTCTTATTATGAAAAATGAAATGTACCTGTTATTTTTGTTACATATCTCAGTAAATTCCTATCAACTTTGGTAATAATAATAATGATAGTAGTTTTAATGGGATAAATTAAGTAAAGTGCTTTGTAAAATTTAAAGCACCATCTGAATTCTAGGTTACTCTTCAGGATGGATAACACAGCAGTGCCATTGTTGATAATCAGAATGGGTCCATGCTTATCAACTCTTGGTCTCCACCCTACTAGTCAATTACTCTTTAATCACTCAGGACAAAGTCTATGACTTGGAACTATAAGACAGTTTGAAGAGCTTCTCCCCTCCACCTAACAGTATCCTAGAATAGGGGGAAGAATTCAATAGTCAGGCCAAGTTTAATATATTCCATGGACTTGTAGATTAGAGGCAAGAGAATGGTTCAAATGGTTTCTGTGGATCTCTGTGATATAACTCAGATATCTTCTTGAATGTGGCTCCCATGTTAAATCCTTTAAAGCACTTTAAAAATCCAAGAAGGCCACTGTGAGAAGAGATTATAACAGATATAATGTTAAAGGACATTGTGGATACAACATGTAACACATACTGATGTGTTATCCCAGCCAAAAAGGACCTCTTCATGCTCTGACCCTCCTGAATGTGTGTCTTTGTCTCTTATGGAAATTTTGTCATCTTTACTGAATATTTATCTTCCCCCTTACAACTTCATAAGCTCCTTGAGGACGAGACATTTTTATTCGCCTTTTGTATTCCCAGAAGCCCTGAACACAGAGACTTACACCTATGATTGTTCAATCAATATTTGTTGAGCAGTTAATAAAAGAATCAATTATTGGCAGTTACTTCTAACCAATGAGGTCGAAAAATTCAGAAGAAGGGAGTCTTTGACCTACAACACCCATTCATCAGTTTAAAGGCTATGAGAAGGGAAATGGGACTAGAAAGTAAGTTCTGAAGAGAAAGGCAGAGATAGGTACACTTTAGATGTGAACGACCCATGGAAATAGGTCCTGGAAAAACTATAAATCACATATGTGACTAGATGGCAGGAACCACTTGAAGAGTGTTAGAAATGGATAAAACTTCAGAGAATGAAGTCCTCTAACTTTTCCAGTGGATAGACTTCATGGGTACTCCCTAAACGTGAAAGGGGGAAGAAAAGGGTCCTAATTTGTAGATAATACATGTTTCTGAAAAGATGAAATGAAGTGGCTAGATTTCTAGAGGAGAAGCCGTAGAACTTCAATGACCTACTGTAATGGAAAGAGCAAAGAACATTGTGTCAGGAGACTTTGCTTCATATTTGAGCTCTTCAGTTTCTTACCTGTGTGACCTTGGACAAATGACTACATCTTTTTTGAGCTTTAAGGGACCAAAAATAGGGATGATGATGATGATAATTATGATAGCAAGCATTTTTTTTTAGTTTATCCTTACAAAAAAATCTGGGGAATAATTGCTGTTATCCCCATTTTGTAAATGAAGAAATTAAGGACAGTAGAATTTAAGTGACTTGATCAGGATCATGCAAGTAGAAGCATTTGAGGCAAGATTTGACTTTTTTTCTCACCCCAAGTCCCACACTATGTCCACTTTGCTTACTAGTTACCTTGTAGATAATTTTTTCAAAGCCTTCACAAATGAGATCAAATAAGACAATATTCATAAAGTATTTAGCATAGTGTCTGGAACCTAATAGACATTTCATTTATATTTGTTCCTTCCCCCTTCCCTTACAACTCAATAATTTCTTTATTGACTCATGTTCATTGATAGAACTGTGTAATGTCAGGAACTGTCTGATTCCTATGTGTTAAGAAGGCCACGCTCTCCTAGAGTGTTCAGTCTCATGCCAACAGTTCAATCTGGGAAGCCCTATGAAAAAGTGTCCTTGCCACTGGCTTGGCTTTCAATGTGGTTCTTCAGGGACATTTGTGTCTGTGTCTGTGAGCAGGGTAAGTATCCCTCTGAGAAGAGGTGGGGAGGAGGATTTGAATTAAGTACTGGAGAAAGAATGATTGTATAAATCATGGGAGAGAGGTTGGAAAGGGATAAAGTATGGGAGATCTGGAAAAATTGAAACAGGGCCCATTTGAGTCAGAATCATGGAAGCTTGAGAAAAATATAAGTTGTGCTTTGATTTTTGAGCCAGGACCTCCCATTTCTATCCCAGACTTTCTTCTCCTGAGCCATCCAACTGATCTCTATCAATGTGTTTTTGATTTTGTTGTGTAAGATTAAAATTAATATCCAATAACTCCAAGCATTATATTTTATAAGATTTATTAATAATCACTTGAAGGAGAAAAAGTATAAGAACAAAAGTAAAAATCTGAATAAAAATACGTGAGAAAAATTCTCCTGCTTCTCACCCCACCTCCATGGCCAAGTTTCTGGGAGAAGAGAGCAAGGACAGAGCTACACAAAACATACATGCTCCCTAGCTTAGCATGTAATGTAGGATGGAACATGGTAATATGGGAAAGAGAATTCCTGGGGAGCAAATTTCTAATTATACAGTTGGAAATGTGCATTGACTCTAAGTGAAGATCTCTTAATCAGGTTTCTGTGCATCTGAAAAGTCTATTATGTTTCAGATTTACTGAACTCGTGCAGAGATATCCTGCCAGCTAAACCAGCAGCAGTACCAGCCTCCATCTAAATGCCAGATTCCCAAGTGCCTTCCTCATGCTCCATCCTCTCCTCCTATTTCTTCCTTCAATGGGTCCAGCTTTAGGGGCAGCAGTAGCTCTGGCTCCAGGGGTGGTTCCTGCCTCTTTCCAACCATTACAGGATGCCCCAGAGACATAGGCACCAGAGGTCTGATTGGTGTGACAGTGGCAGTGGGCACAGCCAGCAGTCTGAGGACTGTCATGAGAGCTCTGGAGCTGCTGCTGACTTAGAGTCCTAGGAAAAGAGTAGACCTGGAGGGGGCAAGAGAGACAGCTCTCCCTTCTTTCCTCTTCCTTCCTTTTGCTCTTTAATTTTCCCTCGGAGTCTGAGGTAAATGGATCTCTCAAAGGGCCCAAGTTTGGGAGGATTATTTCTTCTTTCTCAAAACACTACATCTCAAACTTGAACCGAAACATCTCTGCCTCATTTATCTCATGCAACAATAAAACTATCTAGTCACAGTTGCCTCCTATTCTTTTCATCCCTTTTAAAAGCCAAAGTTTCCCTTCTTGTAATACGCAACTATACCTAATGAGTTTAAGATGCCTCCGGTAATTGAATTCTAGTTGTCTCAAAGACAGGAAGATAGAAGACTTGAGGTTAGCAGAGAGATTGGGGCTGGAGACATAGATCTGAAAAAATCAGTAGAGAGAATATAAATAAATCCATAGGAATTGAGGAGATCACCAAATGAATTTGTATAGAGAGGAGAAGAGAGTCCAGGACAGAACCTGAAGGGACACCTAAGGTTAGACAGTGTGACCTGTATGAGTATCCATTAATGAAGGCTGAGGAGTGATACCATGGTATGAGTATGGTGTCCCAACCAAGAGAGAATAGGGCAACAAGATGGAGAAGGTAATCAATAGGATCAAAGGCTCCAAGGTAGTCTGGGTGAATGAGGATAGAGAAAAGGCCATTGGATGTGGCAACTAAAAGGCTATTGGGACCTTTGATACCACCAAAAGCCAAATTGTATGGGGTTAAAAAGAGAGTGAGAAAATATAAAGTGGAAACATTTTACTGTAGACAACATTTTCAAGGAGTCTAGCCACAAAGGTCAGAAGAGATATAAAGTAGAGATGGAAAGATTAATTGAAAGTTTTTCAGGATTTGAGAGACATAGGCACGTTTGCAAACAACAGGTAATGATCCAGTAGAGAGGGAGAGGTTGAAAATAAGTGATAGAGTGGGGATGACAGAGAGGCAATTTTTTGGAGGAGAGAGAATGAAATGGGATCCATCATAGAGGTAGAAAGGTTAGTTTCTTTCTTCTGCTAAGGAATGTCCACTTCATCATGTGAAATAGAAGTGACGGAAAAGATACGGGCAGGTGGCATCTGAGTGATAATGAGATATGAAGGAGAAAACAAAAGGAAGTTCACAGTGAGTGGCCTCAATTTTCTTTCCTCTAAAATATAAGGTTTCTCAGCTGAGAAGGTAGGGGGAGGGAAACCACGGTAGGTTTGGAAAAGAATGAAAAGTTTTAGAAGATCCACTGTAGAAAGTGGGAGAGTGAACTGATAAGGATGGCATAGAAGGGTTGTCTAATAGCAGTCAGGGCCATGTTGAGGTTTTGTGTGTCCCCAAAAATAGGAAAGCATGGAACTTTCTATAGACTTCATCTAGATTCTCCCCCAAACACATCTCAGGATGAGTTTCTGAACTCCAAAGATCTTTCTAGTAGAGTTACCTGGGGAATTATCAAGAATTATATGACATGGATTTTCTAGACTGTAAAAACTCTAGAAAACTCTCTCATGCTAGGAACCAGATTTTGACCTATAGAACAAAATTATGGAATTTCAGACCTGAAATGGACTTCATAGAGCATCTAGTCCAATCCATGATTGGATTTCAAGTCTCAACTGAAATCTCATTGTCTCTAAAATGCCTTTTCTGTTCCCCCATAATTCTACTTTCTTTCCCCCGAGACTGTTTCCCATTTCCACTGGATACTTATGCATTCATAGGAATTTTCATATTGTCTCCTCCATTAGATTGTGAATCCTTTGAGGTCAGGTACTGCTTTTGCCTTTCTTTGTATCTCCACTTTTTATCATGGTGCCTAGTTGGTGCTTAATAAATGCTTGTTGATTTGATTCCAAAGTATATCTAGGTTACAGTCATTGAGAATTTTCCTGTGAAAGGAAACCCATTTCTTCCCAAGACTTCCTATTCTTCTTTAAGATAATTCCACACTTTAAGAATTTATATATTTATTTTTTGACATCAAGCCTAAATTTAGTTCTTTGCAAAGTCCACCCATTGCTCCTAACTCTGCCTACTAGAAACAAGTAGAAAACATAATTTCTTCTTCTTCTTCTTCTTCTTCTTCTTCTTCTTCTTCTTCTTCTTCTTCTTCTTCTTCTTCTTCTTCTTCTTCTTCTTCTTCTTCTTCTTCTTCTTCTTCTTCTTCTTCTTCTTCTTCTTCTTCTTCTTCTTCTTCTTCTTCTTCTTCTTCTTCTTCTTCTTCTTCTTCTTCTTCTTCTTCTTCTTCTTCTTCTTCTTCTTCTTCTTCTACTTCTGCTTCTTCTTCTTCTTCTTCTTCTTCTTCTTCTTCTTCTTCTTCTTCTTCTTCTTCTTCTTCTTCTTCTTCTACTTCTGCTTCTGCTTCTTCTTCTTCTTCTTCTTCTTCTTCTTCTTCTTCTTCTTCTTCTTCTTCTTCTTCTTCTTCTGCTTCTGCTTCTGCTTCTGCTTCTTCTTCTGCTTCTGCTTCTTCTTCTTCTTCTTCTTCTGCTTCTGCTTCTGCTTCTGCTTCTTCTTCTTCTTCTTTTCTTCTTCTGCTTCTTCTGCTTCTGCTTCTTCTGCTGCTTCTGCTTCTTCTTCTTCTTCTTCTTCTTCTTCTTCTTCTTCTTCTTCTTCTTCTTCTTCTTCTTCTTCTTCTTCTTCTTCTTCTTCTTCTTCTTCTTCTTCTTAAGACAGTCTTACTTTTAGGCTCCTGTTGAATCTTTAAGTACCTTCAATTACTTTTGGTCAATTCCCAATTTTCTTCTTCAGATTACAAAAAATCTCCAACTCCTTCAATTCACCTTTGTATGGCAGTCTCTCAGCCCTATAGCATCCTTGATGTTGTTGCCCTTCTCAAGTAGTTTTCCATTGAAGAAATAATCTTTGTAAAAGGACCTTGAATATTCCATGAAAGCCCCAGGAAGGTATCTGAGACAGAAACTTCAGGAAGAGAAGAAACAAGAAGAACCAACTTAGATACTGGAAATCATGGGAAGGGAGATTAAGGAAAAATTTACAGTAGTTCTAACAAGTGCTCTTTTAACTATCTCCTCACTTCTCTTGGGTATCAAGCTCTCTGTTAAACATTTTAAGATGTCTTTGCCATCCAGGGTTTGCTACAGAAATTGTCAGGGAAAGATTTCTTGCCAGAGAAAAACAGAAAAATAAATGAATGCCCGAATTCTGCCTTCACTATAGACTTGAAAACCTGGGTTCAAATCCTGACCAAGAAAAATACTGGTTGTGTGACCTTAGACAACTTATTTAACATATCTCACTTTCATGTGCTCATTCTTAAAATGGGATAGCAGTAGCATCTATCTCCAGGGTAGTCATGAGGATAAAATAAGATCATATATGTAAAGTATTCTTTAAGTCCTAAAGTGCTCCACAAATGTTAGCAATTATAATAATTATTTCCATTGTCAGTTATCATTGTTCAAATCAATCCCAAAGAGCTGTTTCCTTTGATCTTCTTCTTTCTCTTAATATTGTAAAATTATTTAATGAGTTTTTAGCTATTCCATTCAGACTTGGCTCATTGTGAGCAATAGTATTCTTGACTCTACTGTTCAAGACTCTGTTCTACAAGGTCTTCAAGAAGCTATCATCACTTCTGTTCAGTCAATTTAATTTTTCAATGACTATTTAATTGTTGGGAAATCCTTCCTGATATTAAGATTAAAGGTGACTGCTTGTGACCTCCCACCACGGTCCTAGCTGTATCTTCTTCGGTCCACCAGCACAAGTCTGACAGATTACATGAGTCTTTTAAAGTCTGAAGACGGTGCTCAGGACCCCTCTCAGTTTTCCCTTTGAACCAATCATCTTTCAACATATTCCACCAACAGAGTGGTATCTGGGTTGGACATC
Organism: Monodelphis domestica; assembly: GCF_027887165.1. NCBI lineage: Eukaryota > Metazoa > Chordata > Mammalia > Didelphimorphia > Didelphidae > Monodelphis > Monodelphis domestica. Next base: position 498,696,913 of record NC_077228.1, on the reverse strand, counting down.
ACACTGCTGGTGTGGATTGATCAGGACAGGGGAAAGTGAAAGTGTCACCTCTGTGCCTCCAGAAACAATTCCTCAATTTGGGAAGCCCCAAATCAAACTACCTCTTTTGGTCAGCATATCATGGCGCTATCTCATATTGAGCTTGGAGTCAACTAACAACTACATTATACGTAAACTACTTTCTAGTCACTCCCTCCCCCCCCAACATGTGCTCTTGCCTTTACATTTAAAACTCAGTGAGAGATGTTATGTAGGCTTGTCATTGGCCAAAGGAGAACCATTAATTATAAAGGAAGAAGAGCAAAGAGCATGAGTTATCTGTGATGAAAGAGACCTTTATTTTTGCATGAGACAAATGAGGCAGACAAGGTTGGGTTCAGGTCTGATATTTGGAGAATTTGAGGTTAAATAAAATGATAGTTCTGGGCTCTTCTGCTTTCCAAAGGACATTTCAGCAACTTGGCCTCCTAAGGTGAGGCAAGAGAAAGGGCGAATACTGGAAGGAGCAAAGGGAAAGGAGGAGCAGGGTCAGTGGCTTCTTTGGATGCTTCCATGTCTGCTCCTCTTAGCCAAGGACACCTGGTCAGCAGCATCCTCCAGAGTTTCCACAGGAATCCCCAGACTGCTGGCTGTGCCCACTGCCACTGCCACAACAGTCAGAGTGCTGGCGATTTCTCCTATGGGACCTCCTGTGATGGTGGGAAAAGAGGCAGCAGCCACCCTCAGAGCCAGAACCGCAGCCAGCCCCAGAGCCAGAGCTGTGGCATCCCACAGAGCTGGATGCACCACAGGAAGAGACTGGAGGAGTGCATGGAGCCTGGGGAGACTTGGGGGGGCACTTGGGAGTCTGGCATTTGGGAGGGGGTTGGCACTGCTGCTGGTTTTGCTGGCAGGACATCTCTGTAGGAGGTCAGTTAACCTGAAAGGCAATAATGGAGTGTTTCAGATCCTTAAAACCTGGAGAACCTGGTTCATTTTTCCATTTGGAATCAGTTCACACTGTGAAGATGCAGTGTGTCTATAAGACAGTAGTATTCCATAGTAACAGGCAACTAGGTGGCACAGTGGATTGAATTCTAGACCTGGATTCAGCATCATTTAACCCTCTGCCTCAGTTTCCTCATATAAAAAGGAGCTGGAGAAGGAAATTGCAAACAGGTCCATCTTTGCCCAGAAAATCCCAAATAGGGTTGCAGAGAGGTTGGACACAATGAATTGACTAAACCATGAGGACAATCTAGTAGCAAAAGATTTAAAATGATTTTAGGTGAAAATTTGGGGAGCAAAGAATGAACATCTAGCACTCACACTGAGTATACAGAACATTGTGTGATTTTGTCTATGTGATCTGAGGGCAGCATGTTCTGGCTAGAGAGTCAACCTCAAGGCCAGGAAGATCTAGTTTCAAGTCATGCCTCTGACACAGTGGCCTTAGACACTTCCTAGGTGTGTGACCTTTTGGCAAGTCACTTAACCCAGGAAAGCCATAACCTCTCAGTGTTCTAAAGTTTAAGTGACTTTCCCAGGGTCACACAACTAGTAGGCATGTAGAACAAACAGGATTTGGCCTCAAGTCTTCTTGACTCCAGTTCCAACTCTTTATCCAATGTGCCCAAAATCCAAAATACAAGTTTCTATTTTTTTAGTAGATGCTGTATTTAAAAAAAAAAAAAAACTATTAACCCCTTAACTTCTCTCTTACTATAAATTCTGAGACAAAAGAGCAGCAAGGGCTATGCAAAGAGCTAAGTGACTTGGCCAGGGTCACACAGCAAGAACATCCTTGAGGCCAAATTTGAACCCAGGTTCTCCCACAGGACAGGCCTACCTCTCTACCCACTGTGTTACCTAGTTGCCCTAGCTCCTGTACTTCTCATTCACTTCCTCCTTATTTTCTTCTAATGAGCCCTCTCTCATTTTTTCAATGAATCCATTAACATTTATTAATGTCCCCATGTGCCAAGCACTGTGCTAAGTGCCTTCTTTTCTTTTTTGTCTCTTTCCCACTCTTCTCTCCCCCTGCATTGTACTCTCCTTCCCTCTCCCCAACACTTCTCCAGTCCTCTCCCTGGGCTCTCAGGCAGATACTTACCTTGATCAGAAACAGAAACAGGAGCTCTCTGCTGGAGAACCAAAGTGGATAAAGAGCCAGGGGCAGGGAAACTTTTTATAGAGCATCCCAGGCTGAACTGTTGGCATGAAACTCAGCTTTCTTGAAGGAAGTGTGCCTTTCCCAACTCATGGCATGTGTCACACAATTCCTGACATTCTCACAGCCTCTCACACATTGATGTGTCAATACCTGGATCACCGGGTTGGAAAGGACCTTAGAAATAATTTGCTCCAGTCTCTCATTATACAGATGGAAAAACTGAAGCCAAGAAGAAGTTAGATGGCTTGTCCATGGTCACACAAGTTGTATATGGAAGAGTCAGGATTAGAACCCAAGTCTTCCAATGCCAAATTAAGTGATCATTTTATTACATCAATCTGTGGCATTTTAAACATATCTCTTCCCCTCAGAAGGAGGTGTATAGATGTTATTTTAAAAAAGCTGTGTCCTTTCAGAGAATCAGTGGTCCTCTCTTCACAGGGAAGTTTAGGACATCTCCATAAAGTCAAATAAGGTATCCAATGCTCTACTTTCCTTTCCAAATCTCTCTGTCTCTGAACAATGTATGATCTTCTGTTTTAAGAGTGATTGGTTTTTCTTTCATTCATTCATTTACGTATTCAATATTACTCTCCCCACTAAAAAAATATTGATTGAGCAAATACTATGTACAAAATTCTGAGCCTCAGGGCTTTGGAGAATACAAAAGGTAACTAAGCAGTCCCAAACTCTTAGGGAACCTATAATATTATAAATGACTGACAAATACACAAACAAATCCTGTGTCATATAGAGATAGAAACTGGACCTGTGAGTTCACTGGCCTTTGGAACTCCTTAGAGCGTGTCATGTGTCATGGACCCTGTTGGCAAACTGGTGCAATCTGTAAACCCCATAGGACAATTTGGTGGCAAAGTAGGCAGAGTACCAGGCTGGAAGTCAGGAAGAATCATGTTCCTAAGTTGAAATTCAGCCTCAGACATTTACTAGCTGTAATGATGGGGAGTAGGACAAAAGAACCATTGAGGGAAATGGAAGTTGGGAGCTCTACAGTGTATGAAGCAGGAACAGCAGTTGGGAACTGAACAAGGACTTCTGGGAAATTCTCTTGAGAAGGGGGGCTTGGGTGCTGAGATACAGAAGGGAGTGGAAGGGGGAGCTATTTCTCTGGGCTATTGCAAGATACTTGTGGAGATTTCTATCACTGAAAGAAATCCTAACATCAAAGGTTCCATGGTCACACAAGTTGTATATGGAAGAGTCAGGATTAGAACCCAAGTCTTCCATGACCAAAGTAAGTGATCATTTTATTACATCAATCTATGGCATTTTAAACATATCTCTTCCCCTCAGAAGGAGGTGTAAAGATGTTTGAAGCATCACTGGTTCCTGTCAAGAATCCTAAATTTCTCCAAAGACTATCATTCCATGGACTATTGAGATACTGGACTCAAATTGGTGAGCAGTGCTCTCCCCTTTTCTACCTCTCCCCTGCCTACAAGAAAACCTTTTACTTCAGTAATTAGTTGTTTAGAAAGAGATATAGGGTGACCCCTCTAAGCCCTCTAACCTCTACCCTTTGCCCCAATCAACAATTAAATCAAATAAGCAGCCAGATAGTGAATTCAATCTTGTTTATTTACATCTAGAGAGTAAGCCCATTGGCAGACTCCATCTTGTTTTCTATTCTTTCTTTCTTTCTTTCTTTCTTTCTTTCTTTCTTTCTTTCTTTCTTTCTTTCTTTCTTTCTTTCTTTCTTTCTTTCTTTCTTTCTTTCTTTCTTTCTTTCTTTCTTTCTTTCTTTCTTTCTTTCTTTCTTTCTTTCTTTCTTTCTTTCTTTCTTTCTTTCTTTCTTTCTTTCTTTCTTTCTTTCTTTCTTTCTTTCTTTCTTTCTTTCTTTCTTTCTTTCTTTCTTTCTTTCTTTCCCCTTACCTTCAGTCTTAAAGTCACTACTGTGTATTGACTCCAAGGCAGAAGAGTGGTAAGGGCTAGGCAGTGGGGGTTAAGTGACTTGCCCAGAGTCACACAGCTGGGAAGTGTCTGAGGCCAGATTTGAACCTAGGACCTCCCGTCTCTAGGTCTCACTCTCAATGAACTGAGCCACCCAGGTGCCCCCTTGTTGCCAGTTTTCAAGACGACATGAGGGGGATGCTTGTGAGTGCCTCAAAGCAGTGCATATATGGATTGAGGTCCCTCATACCTCTCCTTGTAGAGAAGACATCCAGGCTGCCCTTGAGTGCCTGCACGGCCCCCAAGGGGTAAGTCTTCACTGAGGGGAGATCTTCATTTTGTCTCCCTCAAGTAATCCTGGGATTCTGGGAGGGGGTAGTAAGGAAGTCATTTCATCAACCCTTTCTTCACTGCCTTCAACCCTTATTTCTCCAGCTAAGGAGTGTGAGTCCCTCCAAATGACATAGCTGTGTGACCCTTGTCAAGTCACTTAACCCCATTTGCCTCAATTTAATCATCTGTAAAATGAGCTGGAGAAGAAAATGGAAAACCTTTCCTGAATCTTTGCCAAGAATTCCTGAAACAGGGTCACAAAGAGTCAGATGCAAGTGAAGCAACTGAACAACAAAAATAAAAATGAACCTCTTAGAAGTCTTCTTTTTTAAATGTCTAAATTTCATAAGATTATACTAAAATTTAATGATATTGAAATATAATTATCAAAATATTTTTTAGAAAATCAAGTTCAATTAACCATAACATTTTTAAAGCTATGTTACTACTATATTCTGAGCATTGCATTAAGCTCAGGATGTGATCCATTATATCAGTACTGAACCTCTCCCCTTGATGATGAATCTCCTTTTACCAATGAAGGCCAGAAGCTTCAGTATAATTTCAAGTCTTAGACAGTTGAATGACTAAGAGACTGGCTCAGTGTCACACAGCAAATATGTGTCAGGGGCCAGTCTTGAAAATTGGCCTTCCTTGTTCTGAGCCCATCTCTCTATCCTCTACCACACACAGCTTCTTTATTCTGTATAAGGTGAGAAACTGCTTTAATAAAGGTACAGACAACATACCTTAGAACAGGAGTCATTCACTTTTTGTGTGCTGTGAATTCTTTGATGGGCCCCATGATAGTCTTCTTGTATGGTCCATAAAGAAGCCATGGGTCCTCCTTTTATGATAATATTTTTAAAGCATAAAGTATACAACATTACCAATAAAACAAATATTGGAATATAGATGCTTAATGACTGACTACCTGACATGCAGTTATTACATTTTAAAAAATAGTTCATGAAAACCAGATGACTTCTTTAAGATCTGGAAAGATCAGGAGAACATTATACACAGTAACTGAAACATTGTGGGACTATCAAATGTAATAGACTTTGCTAGTAACAGCAATACCAGGATGGAGGACTAATCCTGAGGGATTTGTGAGAAAGAACACTATCCACATGTAGAGAAAGAACTGTGGGGGTAGGAATGCAGGTGAAAACATATGATTTAGCTCTTGTTTATTTGAGTATATGATTTGGTTTTTAAAGATTGCTCTATTAAAAAATGAATAATATGGAAATAGGTTTTGTGTGATAATACATGTATAATCCGGTGGAAATGCTTCTCAGCTCTGGGAGGAGGGGGAAGAAAAGGGGAAGGAGACAACATGAATCATGTAACCATGGAAAAAATTTTAATAAATAGTTCATAGATTCCATGATAGGAAGTTAATGCAGAGTCGGATCCTATTTAGTGAAAATAACCAGGCATATCTGCATGAATGAGGAGGCCCTTAATGGCTGAGAAAGGGTTTTACTCTGGTCTTAAATATATTGTCCTTTATTTTCCCCATCAATTCCTGATCTACATCATTCTAAATACTATGGCTTCACCTTCCTGCTGTAATCTGATGAGATGGTTTTCTAAGTTTATGAACCCTCCAGTCACCGTAAAAGACAAGGTCAAAGTCATTCTCTAGGTAGAAATTTTTAGATAGTGTGATGAATTCAGTTAAATTATGTTTATCCTTATGTTTATCACCTGTTGTGTATGAAGCTATACAAGGTGCTGAGGGTATGACAACAAAAATGCAAATTGTCCCAGTCTTTGTTTCTAGCATATTGGTTGAAGAAGAAGGTAAAACCAAGGATACAATAGTAACTTTCATAGCAACTTTATTCACTTCTCTTATATGTTAGGAAACCAAGACCCTGAGAAATTAAATGGCTGATCTTGTCTTTAAGGCATAAATGACAGAGCAGAGCGTTGAGGACAGATCTTCTACCTCTAAATTCCATGCTTCTTCTGCCACATTGTGTCATCTCCCATTCTGTAGACAAGAGTTTCCTAACAACATCCAGGTTATGACATAGCTCTGACACAGCCATCACCCTTCTAGGGCTCAATAGAACACCTTAGGATAGATATTTCTCTTCCTCCCCTCCCAGCATGCAGTCACACTCCCAGATTATGACTAGTCCACATAGACTCCCAAGTCAATTTCTTCCTATTACATCTATCTCCTCTCTCTTTCACACCCACAGATCTATATACATTCCTAAATACCCAACATAATGATACCCAGAGCAGTCATATTCTCTTCTCTACATACTAAGAGAAGTGTCACCTCTTTCAAAGAGGTGGGAAAAAACCAGGAAATCCAAGATGTAATGCATTGTATCACTTCTGGAACACACCAACATGACTCCTCCTCCCATATCAAAAAAGGACCAGTCTACCTCCAAACCCTGCATTCGATTTTTCCTTTTTTGTTTTCATCAAATAATGTTTCTAAGAAAAACAAAAGAGCTGACTGCACAACTGTACTCTACTCAGTAGGCATCTCTCTCTCTCTCTCTCTCTCTCTCTCTCTCTCTCTCTCTCTCTCTCTCTCTCTTTCTCTCTCTCTCGGTGGAGTTTGCTTCATTGACTCCCCCTTTCATGAAAGATTTCTCCTTAGTATACAATGTGGTTTTATAATAGCATATTACTCCAAGTAGAACTTCTTTCATAATCAGTCAATTCTCTCAAAATCTGCCAATATTTTATTGTAATATTCTTCAATTTTGTACTGTCCAAAGGAATAGGAATGACCAAGGAGAGGGAGAGAGATAAGAAAAAAGTCAGACAAATAACAATCAGAAAATACACAATTATCAATTATATGAGCATAGTTTATGGTGACCCAACACAATTAGATTGGTCACATTAAGATCAGTTTTTACAGATCACTATAACAGATATAAGAACAATGAAAGAGTTTAAAATATTTCAATTACAAAAATGTGACAGAGACATGATGAGAGCACATGCTGTTGAAAAAATGGCACCAATAGACTTGTTCAGTTCAGGGTTGCCACAAACCTTATTCTTTTAAGTGTAATATTTGTGAAGCACAATAAAGTAAAGTACAATAAAATGAGATGGGTCTGTATAAATGGATCTTTCCTTTTAAAGATGAATGTCTACAGCCAGATTCTTTAAATAATTTTCCTTGAACACCAAAACTGTCATCCATTTAACAATGCTATAATTTATACTCAATTTTGTAGGGAACAATGGGAAAGGCCCAGATTCCATTACTATTGGTTCAGACCCTAGCTTTGCTATTTGCTACCTGGGTCACCTTGGGGAAATTACTTAATCTCTCAAAGGTTCAATTTCCTCCCCTGTAAAATGAGGAGATTTGTTTATAGGGCATCTGAATTTCTATCTTTGGATCTGGTTATGCAAAAGGAGATATACCTATTATTCTCTTTTTACAGAACTCAGTAAATTCCTATTGACTTTGGCAATGATGATAGTGATGGTAGTTTTGGTGATTCTAAAGATAATGGTGACCAAATGGGGTAAATTATGTAAAGATGAAAGAACTAACTGAATGCCAGTTTACTATAAATATCTTCCCATGATGACTAAGAAAGCAATGACATTGATGACAGTCCAAAAGGATCCAGTATTACTTGTCACATGGTCCCCACCCCACTAGTTAATTATTCTTTTAGCCACTCAATCCAAGGTCGAGAATTGGAACCTTTATTTTTGTTGTTCAGTCATTTCATTTGTGTCTGACTATGATCTCTTTTGGGGTTTTCTTGGCAAAGGAATTGAAATGTTTTGCCACTTCTTTTTCAGCTTATCTTAATTAAATATGTGGAAATGGAGGCAAAAAGGGTTAAGTGATCTACTCTGGTTCATACAGCAAGTACATGTTTGAAGTCAGATATGAACTCAGGTCTTCCTGACTCCATGACTGGTGGGTGCTTTATATAGGTGCCACCACACCTTAGGGAAGTTTTAAGAACTCTTCCCTTCCACCAAATCTGATAGATTAAAATGGAGGTGGAGGACTTCACTGTTTAAGTCAAATTCACCATATTATGTGAGTTTAGAAATTGGACCTGTTTCGATTGTTTCCCTGGATTCATGATATGACTTTAAGTGTTTTCTTGAAAATAACTCCCATGGTGACTCCTCTGGTGATTCAAAGCACTTAGGAAATCTCAGAGGGTCACAGTGAGAAGAGATTATAATAGTTGTAAGAGGGCATTGTGTACACAACATAGAAGATACACTGATGAGGACAACTCATCCTTTATGACACTTCTCAAATAGTTTCTCATTCATGAAGATGCTTCTAGTTACCCAGCTAGAAAAGATCTCTCCCTGCTCTGATGTCCTGAATATGTTGTCTGTATGTCTCTTACAGATATTTTCTCATCTTTCCTGTGTTTTCATTTATCCTAGTAAAAACTAAGGAGCTCCTAGGGGATATGGGTCATTTTTATTCATCTTTTGTATTCCCAGAATCCCTGAACACAGAGGTTTCCACCTATAGTATGCTCAAGTGATATCTGTTGAGTGTTTAGCAAAAGAATCAAGAAATGGTCAGTAACTAAAGTAGTCCAAAAAGGGGAGGATAGAAAAATTGAAATAGATAAAACAGATAAAAAACCCTGACAGCATTTTTTAGGGAACAGATCTGGCTTCCCTCCCCCAGGAAGTCAAGCTATTTATGCAAACAGCAGACCAGTCTCTACTTAGCTTGGGGATGAGAATTAGAAAGGGGCAGGAGACAAAAGGAATTTCAGGAGGTCAGGATGGAAGTAAGATAAAATATGGCTGACTAGGGCTAAGTGACTAAATGGATGTGAAAATAAACCGCCCCTAAATAACAGCCCCCACATAAATCTGAGGATTTCCTCCTCATCTTTGACTCCACATTCCTGTTTTGGTGATAAGGTTTGTTTGATTAAGAACCTATATGTAAAAAGAAATAACTCTGTAACTTGTAACCTTATATAAACTGTTTCCTAATGTTAACCCAATACAGCCGCCACTAGGGAAGCCTGTCCCAGCTGGTAGATTCTTTATTTGTTCTTTTATTAATAAATTATTAATAAATTGCGGTTCCAATAATTGAAATTCTGGGTGTTTGAACTCACTTTGTGAAGTGCACCCCTTCAGTTGGAGACCCCCAGGAGGCAAGGACTTCAGAGAGGGCTATTGTAAGAGTGTGTGTGTGTGTGTGTGTGTGTGCTTGCATGGGGGAGAGTTCTCTAGGCCTGCAGCATACAGTTAAAAGGCTGGGGTTGTGACCCAAATGATATATGGACAGCTTTTGCTAAGCTGGAGTCTGTTTAGGAGACTCAAACCTTTATCCCCTTCATGGGCGTTTCTGAGTGCGGAACTTGGAGAGTATGCAATTCCCAACTCCAGAGATGGATTGGGTTAAAATCCAAGGAAGTAAATAGTGTCCTCTCTAGCGGCCACACCTGGTTCTGGTATTTGAGATTTTGAACAAAATTTAGGCTGATTTTGTAACCATCTCTTCTGCTCTGTTCTGTTCTGGTAAGTTAGCTCTGGTTCTCTAGAGTCCGGTTCTATTTTACCCCAGAGGGCCTGTTTTACTTTAGGAGTCTGCTTGCTTGCAGGTTCTGTCTTGAAGTTCTGTTTGGGCCCTAATGTCCTGTTTTGGCCTGGAGTTCTGTTCTGTTCTGTAAATCCAGATTCAGTAGAGGCTGTTGGGTTATTGGATGCAGCTTTAATCCCACAGTCAGGTCACTAAAGAGACGTCTTTCATTGACTTTTGGGGGAACCTTCAGGTTCAAAGGTGTATGAATGTGTGAGAGAGTGTGTCTTATAGGTTTCTGTTGAGTCTTTGTTGTTTTTGTGTGGCTAGATTAAACAAAGGAAGAGGCAAAAAGAGTTTAAGATGCAGTTTCACAAAGGGGAATTTCTTTTGTGGTGGCAATGGCTGTTCCCCACTCCTTCCACCTATATCCCAACCAGGCAGGCTAGGAAGTAGAGTCTGTGCCTGCTCCAGCAGCAAGCTTCCAAGCAGGAGAAAGAATCTGAATAGGAGGGGATTTAAAAGTTCCTTCCTTGAGAAACCCAATCAGCTTCATGAACAGCTCATCTCCAACCCCCATTGGGAGCAGATAGTAGTTTTGTCCAGATACTACAAGAGCATTTTGTTAGAAATCACAGTAAAAAAGAGACAGTTTAGATAGATCTATATGTAGGATGCAGAGAAAATTAGGGAATCAGAAAGTCAGCTCAGCCAATAAGATGACTAATCTCAGTAGCTTAGTTCAGCACAGCTTCCTCAGTTAAAGGGGCAGTATGCTGAAACTGTTTTAATGAATTTTCTCCTTGAAAATATTTCTTCTTAAGAATGGATCCTAAAACACTGATTTTTTTTTTCCTTTCAGAGCATGCTTGTCTCAACGTTGTATGTTTCAACATTGTATGTTTCTGTTTATCATTGTCTTTGTCACAGTCTCGTCTCTATGTAAAAATGGGGGAGTTGCAAGATTACACTTCCCACAGTGAAAAATCCTCAACAGAGGACAAAAGCAATTGTTTAATGATTTTTTCCTCTTTCTTCCTTTGGGTGGGCCCCCAAAGGAGCGAAAAAGAGAAACATTCAGAGCAGAAAAGGGAGATTTTTACTCCACAGTTAGAGACACTTTTCACTTAAGAATGATTCTAAGGGTTGATGCATGCAATTTAGGAGGACTGCTAATGATTTTGATATGTTACAAATGTAATTTCATGTATTATGATAAATGTTTGTCAGTTAAATGTGAAATGTTAGCCAAATCTTATTGAGCACAAAAACTCATGGTTAGAGGTTTGTTTTTAGATCTTGCAATGCAGAATGGTTTCAGTGAATTTGAGAATTGTCTAAATGTGATTAATAGCCAGCCTGACAAAGAGAGGGAGTGTTTTATTCTATAAGGACAGAAATTGTACTGGCTACTTTATAGATGGAAAAGTCATCCAGAAAAAGTTCTTATGTTGTTGAGAAGAACTTATTCTAGAATTTAAACTTGGGATTTTTCAAATCAGATGTTATTTTAATGTATGTGCTGTCAGAACTAGCAACAAGAAATCATATGACACACAAGAAGTTTTTAAAGTAGGTAATCTGTGTATGGAATTTAATAATACAAGTACTAAGAATTTGGTATTTTGCAAAAGAGGGAATTTCTAAACAGTGTTTTCTTTGACTAATGTGGAAAGGAAACAAGACTGACAGTTGGTGGAGGAAGGGGCAACTGGGAGTGGCAGTTGGGTCTTGTGACTAGCACTTCCTTCCTGCCAAGTGGACTTGCTTCCTGGTGTTGGAGGAGAGAGGAGCTTATTCAGCCCAGTCTGTTGTGGTGTGCCTCTTTTTGTTTCATCCGGAAGATTCGGGCCCAATTCTGAAGGTCAGAACTGTTTTTGTTTGCTTTCTGTCTATTGCTAAGATTCTGAATTAGACTAAGCAGGACTGATATAGAGTAGACGGGAGTGGGAGAACCCTCCGCTAGCCGGTGGGGCCTGGCCCTATACTCTGAAGCTAAGGAAAAAACTCCAATCCCAACTGGTTATTAAACTGTATATTATTTGACTTCGTAGTCAGATAAGTGGACTATCTTTTTTGGTCATAGAGAGAGCTGAACTTCAGTTCAGTCATTCAATGACAAACAGTCCTCATCGGACCCCTGCTGCTTCCTCTCAGCAGGGGGCATCTTGCCCCTTTGCCTCACCGAGGAATATTCCCACTCTCTCCCTTCAACTCCTCCATACCCCATACAAACCTCCCATTATTCCCCTGTTTTCCAATCCTTCATTTCCTTTCCAAATAAATATTACACTAAGGTTATATGAATTGTTTTTTTAAAATGTGCACAATGTATAGGGATGAATTTGTGATATAGTGATGAACATATATGCATTTGTACTATCAAGAGAATTAAGTTTTCCACCTAAATAGGTTAAAGGTATATGATATGCAAACTGTATATCCTTAACAAGACACATTTGACCAGCCCTGAAATCAAGAAGGTCTTATCATGAGGATTAAATACAATTCAGTATAGTACCTTTCCTCTACTTACAATAATGGTAAAGAGGAGAAGCCAGAAGAAATAAGAGTAATGGACAGAGATACTAACTGATACTATGAATTCTAGTGTGAAATAGATATAACAAATTATAAATTGGAATAATGTTGATGGAATTTAATCAGGTATGTAGCAATGTTTTGAACTAAAAGAAAACTAAACTGGAGGTTTTATGCTACTTTAGACAGAGGTTTGAGAGGAGTGCAGATCAATGCTTGGAACTTCAGTTTGGTTATAAACTCAAAGATTGCTAAAGGACTTAATCAAAGTTATTTGGAAGTTGTGGAGTTCAAATTAAAATCCATTGAGAGTAAATTATTATGAAGAGTTTTATGCATTCAAAATTTTAAATTGTAGTAAACTCACTTCTTAAAGAAGGATGGGACAAGGTTGCTAAGTAATAAAATCTAAATCAAGCCAAGCAACCTTAGGATAAATTGCTCATAAGTTATTAACCCCTTCCTTGCACACAGGAAGGAGAAAAAAGTGCTTATAATTATTCCACACTTATACTTAGGGACTGAAATAGGGACCTCAAAGAGTTGACAACCATTGTGTGATAGAAGTTAAAGATGAGTATATTTTAATTTTATATTTCAGAGGTTTTAAGATGCTCAAGCAAGCAAATGTTGCCAGCCCTGTCTGACCAAGTAACTTGTTTGAAGCTGTGGAATCTTGATACAAACATTTCATGTCCAGAATGATAAAATGAGTTGAGTGATTTGTAATTGATAAGTTACCTCACATGAAATTTGGGAATATGTTGGTTGATATTTTGATTACATTTTGATCTGTATAAAGATATATGTTGCAAATGGTAGCCAAGGAGTGGGTAGGATGTTAAAAATGGCATATATGTGAAAAATGTTTGCTCAGAATCTTATGATTCTTATGTGAGTTGCTGCTAAAACGTGTGTTTTAAATATTATTTGGTTGTAAACAAAAGCTCATTGTAAACCTGACTGTACCATAGATTCTGTTCAATACTCAGTGGTTACCTCAGTTTACCAATTTGTTCTATGAACTGAAATTTATAATTGATTAGCCCTATGCTAAAGGTGCAGTGGTTCAATGATGTAATCCTTTAAATCAGAATTCTTTTGGGTTACCAATTAGCAAATGAAGCGATACTAATGGAAAGTTTGTTTGACTTAAGCAAGTCAGATAAGGTGGGGAGGTAAAAGTATGCTGGATTTGAATTCAGAAGAAAGAGAGAGGGAGAAGGAGACACATAGGAAGGTGAAAGAGAACAGATAGACGTTCTACTCTTGTAATTGGATCCCTGACCTAGGGATAATTTCTAAAATTAATGTATGTTTTGTTGGAAAATCACAAATGATTCTATAATTTCTCTGAACAGTTACCCTGAAGTGATTCCTGTATGGTCTTGTCTTGGTCTTTCAGATGGACTAGGTCCAAAAGATGATACAGCCCTGATTTATATTACTATGGAGCTACTCAATTCAGCACTCATGTTCTTTATTTCAGGTTTTGTGACTAAAGTGTGATATGTATATTATTGCCAAAATACATAAGAATAATTGAGTGATCAGCCTTGTAGGGATATGAAAGGCTTGTTTGAGGGTATGGAAATTTGTTCCTGGAATGCTAATGAGCAGAATTTCTCTCAACTGAAATGGTGAGACTTGTCTATTAAGGAAAAAGAAGGCTTCTGGGATCTAATGGTGACAAAGTACAGCAAAGACAGAGAACATCCTAGGATGGTTACAGAGGCATATTCTGGACTCACTTGGGAATGGACCTTTTATGACCATCTAGGCTGTTAATCCTTGAGTGATATAACGATGGTATGATCCAGTGATAGCTTTGGCCTGTATGTGAAGCCCTCACTATGTGGCCCTTGGGATGTGAGGAAATGTTTTCCCTGTCTGCCTTCTCTTTTGTGACAAATTCCCATAATCAGCACATAATACAAATTGTAAAATTAAAGTTAATATTTCCTCAAACAACTTATTAGGTTAATAATTGAAAATCCTTAAATTGTTGGGGAACATACTTTGAAAAGTAGGTGAAGTTTATTAATAGATGGCTTGTATTTGTGGCCTTAATTTACCACATTTGAAGTTTGGATCTTGAGCTTGGAATAGCTCAAAGCTTTCTTGAATTTCCCCCATAATCTGGGGTGACAAAATTCATCTATAAAATATTGTTACTCGTGTTTATAGATATTTATAGTTAATGTGTATTTTGCAAAAGGATATTCTTTAACAGAAGCACCACATACCAATTCTGCAAACAACTCAGGAATCTGATTTCCTAAAGGGATCTATTCCAGTCAGAAGATGATTTCTGAAGATGGAGTCTGTTGGCTAAGATACCCAAATGCAAATGTGTAATATCAATTACTATTGTACTGATTTTCTCTGTTTATATCTGGTGTTCTAGTTTTTGCTCCAGTCCTGGTTTCTACACTTCTATCTTAGGGACTGACTCTCCCTCTTGTGACCTGTCTGCCAATTGGGGGAAGCAGTTGCTGGACATCCTTCAGATATCCAAGCAGGTCCCCACCTACCTAGGACCCAGGTATTCACTGAGGACATGCCCCTAAAGACTCTGTGTCTGTAGCCTTTCCCTCCCTGTTCAAGTTTTGGCTTCTCCCCTGTGGGATATGTGGACCTTGCATTTATAACCTTGTTTCTTCTCTAGGTGCTTCCAGGGTAAAAGCACTCATGGGAGTCAACCAGATGCCACTATAACCTCGGCAACTATTCCAGTCTGAAGCCCTGGACATTGCCTATAGTCAATACCTCTCTCCTAACAATAGGCAGGAACTGCTCTACAATCATTCTCAGTTCTGAAGAAGCTACAGAATACTGAGACCATTGCCCCTTTTCCCTTAGCTATTTGGAGGGGGGATGGGACGGCATGGGGCTATGCTTGGACTTGTACTCTTGGGATTTTTGGAAATTAGTCTACTCTTCCACATAGTTCAATGCCGATGGGTAGTCAGTAGGACAGGGAATGGGAAGGAAGTGGTTGGTGCCAGACTAACTTGGGAGGGGAAGGCCCCCTAAATTCTTTTTATGTGTGATTTACTTGGGAATAAGTGGATAGATCCCTCACATACCCTTTCATGCACAATGCCAGCTGGGACTCTGTATCTAGCGGGAACCTCTGTCTATGCTTGCCCATCCACAGGGCCACCATCATGGAAATCACCAGAAAAATTCCATTGTGCAACCTGGGGATGTGAAACCGCCACCCTGTGGCAGCAGAGAGACCCCCATATCATACTACAAAGGGAGCAAAGTATGGGCTGGGATGCCCCTCCCTTGATTCCAGAAATTCCCTTTCCCTAATTATTAGAGACCCAGAGGATAAGGGATTGCTACTAGGTCGGCCATGGGGACTTAGGCTGGAGATGAAAGGCAAGGATACAGGGATAGAATTTACAGTGCAGCAAATAGCTGACAAAACATAACCCTCACCAGTCAGCCAGAACCGAGAGGTCCTTGTAGGATTTAGGCTGGAACCCACCACCACTGTCTCCGCACCTGGGGACGATTTAAGACTGCCGTAAAGCATCCTCCCAGAGAGCAATCCCTCCTCACTATGCTCGCAGCTGTCTTTTTAGACCTTAGTGAATTAGAAAAGTCTGATAATTTCCTGGAAAAATCACTGTCTTCTCTGGCAGAAATGGTTCTCCAAAATAGGTGGGGACTCGATCTCCTTTTCTTTAAGGGGGGGGGGCTGTGTGGCATTGGGAGAATCCTATTGTTTCTATGCTAATCATGCTGGGGTTATACAGGAATCTCTAGCCCTGCTCTGGGAAAGGATACAAGAGAAGGAATGGATTAATACTCAATCCAGCAACTGGTATTCTAGTCTTTTTTCTTGGTCTCCTTCGCTGACTACCTTGATCAAGGCCTTGGCAGGATCACTCATATTAATAATAGTGTGCCTCTTGATAGGATCCTGCCTGATCAACTTTCTTATGACCTATATCCAACAGAGTCTTCAGGCTGTTAAGCTTTTGGTCTTACAATCACATTATTCTCCTCTGTCTGATGAGTCAAAGGTTTGATTCATGAACAATAAGAGGAGGGAATGAAGTAGTCCAAAAAGGGGATGATAGTAATACTGAAATAGATAAAACAGATAAAAAACCCTGATAGCATTTTTTTAGGGAACAGATCTGGCTTCCCTCCCCCAGGAAGTCAAGCTATTTATGCAGACAGCAGACCAGTCTCTACTTAGCTTGGGGATGAGAATTAGAAAGGGGCAGGAGACAAAAGGAATTTCAGGAGGTTAGGATGGAAGCAAGATAACATATGGCTGACTAGGGTGAAGTGACTAAATGGATGTGAAAATAAACCGCCCCTAAATAACAGCCCCCACATAAATCTGAGGATTGCCTCCTCATCTTCGAATCTACATTCCTGTTTTGGTGATAAGGTTTGTTTGATTAAGAACCTATATGTAACCCACATAAGTCATCAGCATTTCTATATATTTCCAACACAGCTCAGCAGCAAGAACTAAGAAGAGAAATCCCATTCAAAATCACCTTAGACAAAATAAAATACTTAGGAATCTATCTCCCAAGACAAACAAAGGAACTATATGAACACAACTACAAAACACTCTCCACACAACTAAAACTAGACCTGAACAATTGGAAAAACATTAACTGCTCATGGGTAGGACAAGCCAATATAATAAAAATGACCATCCTACCCAAACTCATTTATCTATTTAGTGCCATACCCATTGAACTTCCAAAAATTTGTTTTTACTGATTTAGAAAAAAACCATAACAAAGTTCATTTGGAAGAACAAAGGATCAAGGATATCCAGGGAAATAATGAAAAAAAAAATACAAAGGAAGGGGGCCTTGCAGTCCCAGATCTCAGACGATATTGTAAAGTAGTGGTCATCAAAACAATTTGGTACTGGCTAAGAGGCAGAAAGGAGGATCAATGGAATAGACTTAGGGTAAGTGACCTCAGCAGGACAGTATACAACAAACCCAGAGAACCCAGCTTTTGGGACAAAAATCCACTATTTCATAAAAACTGCTGGGAAAATTGGAGGACAGTGTGGGAAAGATTAGGTTTAGATCAACACCTCATACCCTACACCAAGATAAATTCAAAATGGGTGAATGACTTGAACATAAAGAAGGAAACTATAAGAAAATTAGGCAAACACAAAATAGTATACATGTCAGACCTTTGGGAAGGGAAAGATTTTAAAACTAAGCAAGACTTAGAAAGAGGCACAAAATGCAAAATAAATAATTTTGACTACATCAAATTAAAAAGTTTTTGTACAAACAAAACCAATGTAACTAAAAACAGAAGGAAAGCAACAAATTGGGAAGCAATCTTCATAAAAACCTCTGACAAAGGTTTAATTACTCAAATTTACAAAGAGCTAAATCAATTGAACAAAAAATCAAGCCATTCTCCAATTGATAAATGGGTAAGGGACATGAATAGGCAGTTTTCAGATAAAGAAATCAAAACTATTAATAAGCACATGAAAAAGTGCTCTTACATCTCTTATAATCAGAGAGATGCAAATCAAAACAACCCTGAGGTATCACCTCATACCTAGCAGATTGGCTAACATGACAGCTATGGAAAATAATGAATGCTGGAGGGGATGTGGCAAAGTGGGGACATTAATTCATTGCTGGTGGAGTGGTGAATTGATCTAACCATTCTGGAGGGCAATTTGGAACTATGCCCAAAGGGCGAAAAAAGACTGTCTGCCCTTTGATCCAGCCATAGCACTGCTGGGTTTGTACCCCAAAGAGATAATAAGGAAAAAGACTTGTACAAGAATATTCATAGCTGCACTCTTTGTGGTGGCCAAAAATTGGAAAATGAGGGGATGTCCTTCAATTGGGGAATGGCTGAACAAGTTGTGGTATATGTTGGTGATGGAATACTATTGTGCTAAAAGGAATAATAAAGTGGAGGAGTTCCATGGAGACTGGAACAACCTCCAGGAAGTGATGCAGAGTGAGAGGAGCAGAACCAGGAGAACATTTTACACAGAGACTGATACACTGTGGTACAATAGAATGTAACAGACTTCTCCATTAGTGTCAATGCAATGTCCCTGAACAATCTGCAGGGATCTAAAAAATACTATGCACAAGCAGAGGATAAACTGTGGGAGTAAAAACACCGAGGAAAAGCAACTGCTTGACTACAGGGGTGGAGGGGATATGACTGAGGAGAGACTCTAAATGAACACTCTAATGCAAATGCCAACAACACAGAAATGGGTTCGAATCAAGAACACATGTGATACCCAGTGGAATCATGCATCAGCTATGGAAGAGGTGGTGGGGGGAGGAAAAGAAAATGATCTTTGTTTCCAATGAATAATGTTTGGAAATGACCAAATAAAATAATGTTTTTAAAAAAAAGAACCTATGGGTAAAAAGAAATAACTCTGTAATTTGTAACCTTATATAAACTGTTTCCTAATGTTAACCCAACACAGCCACCACTAGGGAAGTCTGTCCCAGTTGGCAGATTCTTTATTTGTTCTTTTATTAATAAATTTCAGTTCCAATAATTGAAATTCTGGGTGTTTGAACTCACTTTATGAAGTGCACCACTTCATAACTACTAACAAATGATCTCTAAAAATTCAGAAGGAGGAGCCTTTGATTTGCAATAACTGTTCAGTGGTTCAGAGTTTGATAGAATAGAAAGTAGGGCTTGAGAAAGTCTGTGCTAAGGAGAAAGGCAAGGATAGGTACCCTTTATATATGGGTAATGAATAGAAATAAATCTGGAAGAAGCTACAAATCAAAGATAAGAGTAGGATAACAGATCTCAGAGGACAATCAAGCCCTTTCTGAAAGATGGGACAAAGACCACTGAAGATTCTTAGGAATGGATATAACCTCAGTGACTGAGGCCTCTTTAGTCTTTGCCCATGGGATGGACATCACTGACATTCCCCATTAAGTGAGGAGGGGAGGAGCAGGGTTCTAATCCTAAAATAATAGCTGGCTTTCTGAAAGGATGATGTAAATCCCCTGTTACAAGAGAATTCTTAGAGTTCCCATGGCTTAATTTAATGAAAAGGACAAAGGATATTATGTCAGGACACATGGGTTCATATTCAAGTTATCCTATTTCTCATGTAGGTGACCTTGAGCAAATTACTACATCTTTGTGTACTACATTTGTACAATGTAAATGTAGTAGAAAAATAGCTTTTTCAACAGTAATATGAGTGGCCAAAAATATCATGATGATGATAGCTAGCATTTATATAGTGCTTTAAGGTTGGCAAAGCCCTGTATCTCATTTTATCCTCACAACATCCTTACGAAGTAGATGCTGTTATCATCCCCATTTTATAGATGAGAAAAATTAAGTAAAACAGAGCAAAAGTGATTTGCTCAGGATCACAGAACCAGTAATGTCTGAGGCCAGATTAGAATTTGTCTTTCTGACCACTTTACCCACTTTACTCCCTAGCTACCTCCTAGATTGTGTTTCAAATCCCCTAAAAACAATATCAAATGAGATAATATTTATTAAGTGTTGGAAGAGTGCCTGGAACATAGTAAACACTTAAAACATGCTTGCTCCCTTCCCCTTCCATTACGATTATGGAATCCCTTAATTGACCTATTTGCGTAGCTCTTACTTTGGGGAATGTCAGTAATTATCTGATTCATGCTATATGTAAGGAAAGATATTCTTCCTTCTAGAGGGTTGAATCTCATGCCAACACCTCTACCCAGAATACCTTATAAAAGGTCTTCTTTTGCTATTGCCTTCTCATGCACTCTGGTTCTTCAGGAACATTTGTGTCTGTCTGTGATCAGGGTGAGTATTCCTATGAAAAGAGAGTGGGAGGGCTTTGAACAGGGTATTGGAGAAAGAATGACTATACAGATCAGGGGAGAGAGGTTGGAAAGAAATGAAGTACAGGACAGCCAAGGAAACTGAAACAGGGTCCAACTGAATCAGAATTAGGGACTCTTGAGAAAATTTTAGATTGTGTTTTGGTTTTGTTATAGGCTGATGGAGAATCTGGATTTCCCCATAACTCAAGAAAGTAAAAACCCATTATTTGATAAAAAAGGAATGGTCAGAATTCCTAGAAATCTTGCCTTTATCCAGAATCCTAAGGATGTTCCCAGGATATTTGGGCAGGCAGTCTTCTTTCATACTTCTTAAAACCAGATTCTATTACTTGTCTAGCGAATCAGCATGGTTTTTTAAAATTCTAAATCACATATCAAATTGATATTTATTTAGTTATTAATAATCCATGGTTATTTCAAAACCCATTGTGTATTTAATGAATTACAATGTCTAGGGAGTTGGCTAATGCAATGATATCTTAAGTCTTCTCTATCTGGAAATCAGTGGGGTTTTTTATGTATAAGATAATGTATAATGACTCCTAACTTCTTAAACAGGGTTCCAGGCATCTAAAATTCTTGCCATTATTTTTCAGAACTACAAAACTTGCCCAGAAATGTCCTGCCAGCAAAACCAGCAACAGTGCCTGCCCCCTCCCAAATGCCAGGCTCCCAAGTGCCCTCCCCAGGCTCCATGCTCTCCTCCCATCTCTTCCTGCAGTGGGTCCAGCTTTGGGGGAGGCTGTAGTTCAGGCTCTGAGATTGGCTGCAGCTCTGGCTCTGAAGGTGGATGTAGCCTCTTTCCCCATCATCATAGGAGATCCCATAGGCATGGGTGCCAGGGATCTGATTGTTTTGATAGTGGCAGTGGGCACAGCCAGCAGTTTGAGGATTCCTGTGAAAGCTCTGGGAACTGCTGCTGACCTGACAGCCTTGGCAAAGAGTAGACCTGAAAAGATCAAGAGGAACAGTTCTCCCTTCTTTCCTACTTATCCCTTTTGTTCTTTAATTTCACCTTGGGCTCTGAGCTGAAGGGATATCTCAAGAGGCCTAATAGAGTCTAGGAGGACCATTGCATCTTATCTCAAATCCCTAGATCTCAAACTTGAACCCAAGGAAATCTGTCTCATTTGTTTCGTGCAAAAATAAAGCTAGTCTCAATCGTCTCCTATTCTCATTTCTTTATCTTTAATAGCCCAAATCCTGCTTCTGGTCATGTACCTACCCCTATTGAGTTAAAAATGACTTCTGACCATGGAATTCCAAGGCAGTTGCTAGATGTAAGACTGGAAGTTAGCAGAAAGAATTGGGCTGGATAGTTAGATTTGAAAATCAAAATCATCAGTACAGATATGATGAGTAAATCTATTGGAATAGATAAGATAACTAAATGAAGTTGTACAGAGTAAGGAGAAGAGAAGCTAGGACAGACCCCTTAAGGTGTGATATGAATGAGCATCCATTAATGAAAACTGAGGAGTGGTCTCATAGGCATCAGGATGTTATGCCACAACCTAGATAGAAGATTTTAACAAGGAGGAGATGATAATCAACTCTATCACAGGCTCCAGGGAGGTCTAGGTGAATGAAGATAGAGAAAAGATCATTGGGTTTGGCAACTAAGAGATTATGGGTAACTTCTGACGGAACAGTGGCAGTGCTTTGTAAAGGTTGGAAGCCAGATTGTAGGTAAAAAGAGAATGAGAAGACAGAAAGTGAAAGCACTTGTTGTAGAAGCCTTTCTAAGGATTATAGCACAAAGGGCAGAAGAGATATGAAATAGGGATGGAAGGATTATGTGAGTGCTTTTCAGGATCAGAGAGATATGAGTATATTGAGTATGTGTAGACAGAAGGAAAGGATCCAGTGGACAGAGAATGAAAATAAGTGACAGTAAGGATGGCAGAAGGGCAATCTTTTGGAAGAGGGGATAAAATTGGATCCATAGCAGAAGCAGAAATATTAATCCTACTAAGAAGTAACACCATTTTATCATGTGAGACAGAGGTGAAGAAGGAGATAAGGGTATATGATATCTGACTGATAGTGAGATAAGAAAAAGAAGATCACAGAAAAGTTATAATAAATGGCCTCAGTTTATTCTTCTGTAAAATCTGAGGGAAGTGTCTCAGCTGAGATGGTATAGTGAAGAGGACAATGTTAAGTCTGATAAAAGGATGAAAAGGTTTACAAGATCCACTGTGGGAAGTGGGAATGTGAATTGATAAGGGAGCCATATAAGAATTGTATAATAGCACTGAGGGCCCTGGTGAGGTTCTGTGTGACCCATCAAATAGGAAAGCATGGACCTTACTCAATGTTTGATCTAGATTTCCCCCCAAACACTCCACAGGATGAATTTCTGAGCTCCAAAGAACTTCCTTGAAGGGTGGCTGGGGAAATATCAAGAATGATATGATGTGACTGTCCTAGATTGTGAAAGTTTCTTCCATGAGAGCAGAGCTAAAATAGCAGAAAAGGAATACAGACCCACCTAATTTCTACCAAATTACCTTCCAAAAAACTAGAATGCCATACTTCTAAATGAATTCTGGAGCAGCATAACCCAGAGAAAAAAATGGGGTGAAATAATTTTTCATCCCAAAATAAATTAGAAAGCTGGTATAAAAGATCTAGTGTACTGGGGCAGATGTTCTCAAAGCATAATGCTAAGGCTGGCTCCACCACGACAGCAGGCCATGGAGGGCAATTGAATCAGCTGCAAAGGTTTCTGGAGCTCTAAACCACAGACCATAAGGGGTAGGAGGAGTCAGACAAGTGCCCAGAAGGAGATTAAAGTGATTCCTTTGCTGGATTTAGGTGCAAGAATCTTGTTGTCTTGTTCATCTGAGAAACCAGGTTGCAGTCCAGGAGCTCAGTTTCAGAGTGAGAAGGAGCATTAGCACACACCAACATTTGTGACAACAGGAAAGCAGGGGACCCTGGTTACAGTTCCAAGGCAGAAAAGAGCACTTGTGGTTACTCACATATCAAAGAACAGGTCAAGAGATTATTAAACATGCCTCTCCTTAGAGCATACCACCTCAGAAGAATTGAAAATATACATCATCAGAGCTAGCTCTGAAGGCAGTTGCACAAAGAACCTGAAGCTTGGAATATTGTTCCCTTCACTACAGGTGCAGAGCCCAATACTGACAATTTTTCAGTGGATGGGAAAATGGGAAAAGTAAGAAGGGAAGCACATGAACCATATTCTCATAGGAATTGGCTCCATGAGGGAAGCAGATACACCATCAATTGAGTATAGAAATTGAACTTATCTTAGAGAAAAGATATAAGGGAAAGTGATAAGGGATAGGAGTGGGGCTAATAGAAAAGAAGGCAAATTGAGGTAGATAGTGGTCAGAAATTATACAGGGAGAACAGAGAGTAATACACAGAAATAGTTGTGCAAAAAAAAATGTTTACAACTCTCTCTAATAAAGGCCTCATTTAAAAAAATACCTACCAGTTTGGCTAAGCTGACAAAAAAGAAAAATGACAAAACTTCAAAGGGATGTGGGAAAATTGACCAAAATTGACCAAAAAGCACCAATGCACTGTTGGGGGTTTGTGAGCTGATTCAATTATAGTGGAGAGCAATTTGGATCTCTGTCCAAAGTGTTATAAACCAGCACATACCCTTTGACTCACCAATACTATTATTAGATTTGTATTTTAGATAAAAACAAAAAGGACATGGACCAATATATTAAAAAATATTTAAAGCATGTTCTCTTTATGGTGACAAAGAATTAGAAAATGAGGGGATACCTATTAATTGAGGAATGGCTGAGTAAATTATAATACATGATTGTAATGTAATACTGTTGTGTCGTAAGAAATGATAAGCAGAAGTTCAGAAAAACCTGAAAAGACTTACATGAACTGAAGTAGAATTAAATGAGCAGAATCAAGAGAATATTTTACATAATGATAGCAATTGCAAGAATTATAAATAGCTTAGATATCCTCAGCAATACAATGATCCAAAGCAATCTCAAAGAATTTATGACCAAAAAAAAATGTCATCAGCTTCTGGAGAAGAGACTGATGGAGTCTGAATCCAGACCAAAGCAAACTTTTGTCACTTTCATTCCTTTATTTTTTCTTATATTATATACTTAATGACCATAGTCAACAACAAAATACATTTAACTAAACAAATGCATCAAATACTTATGTGCAAAACCACAAACTCAATATTGTTTACAATTTGTTGAAAATATGTAAACTATATATGTATGCTTGCCAGAGGCCATTATACCCCTGCCATTTGACAAGATCATGGTCTGAGGAAGGAAGGTCAGCAAAGCAGACCCCAGAATGAGGGCTCCCTGCTGATCCACTGTGTGACTTCTTTCCCCAAAATTTCCCCACTCATGGACTTGTTATGATTATTATTCTCTCCCCAATACAGGAGAAATAACATGAGAGAAAATACTTATAGGATCAATAAATATATACCCTATTTTAAGCCCCCTAGGTTATTACCCCCAAATGATTGCAATTACAGAATAAAAGCCCAAAGATTACTGCTTATCCCCACTCCTTTCTCAAGCACAAGATATGCTCCAAGGGGCAATTTGGAACTATGCCCAAAGGGCGACAAAAGAATATCTACCCTTTGACCCAGCCATAGCACTGCTGGGTCTGTACCCCAAAGAGATAATGGACACAAAGACTTGTACAAAAATATTCATAGCTGCGCTCTTTGTGGTGGCCCAAAACTGGAAAACGAGGGGATGCCCATCAATTGGGGAATGGCTGAACAAACTGTGGTATATGTTGGTGATGGAGTACTATTGTGCTAAAAGGAATAATAAAGTGGAGAAGTTCCATGGAGACTGGAACAACCTCCAGGAAGTGATGCAGAGCGAGAGGAGCAGAACCAGGAGAACATTGTACACAGAGACTAATACACTGTGGTATAATCGAACGTAATGGACTTCTCCATTAGTGGCGGTGTAATGTCCCTGAACAACTTTCAGGGATCCAGGAGAAAAAAACACCATTCATAAGCAAAGGATAAACTATGGGAGTGGAAACACCGAGAAAAAGCAACTGCCTGAATACAGAGGTTGAGGGGACATGACAGAGGATAGACTCTAAATGAACACTCTAATGCAAATACTATCAACAAAGCAATGGGTTCAAATCAAGAAAACATCTAATGCCCAGTGGACTTACGCGTCGGCTATGGGGGGTGGGAGGGAGGAAAAGAAAATGATCTATGTCTTTAACGAATAATGCTTGGAAATGATCAAATAAAATATATTTTAAAAAAAAAAAGATATGCTCCAAGGCCCTACAATAAATACTATAATGAGTCTTGTCCTACAGTTACCACACTCAAATGAATTTGTTGGAACAGAAGCCAAGCAACATCGCTAGGCATTTCAAAGTAACACAAGAAAAACAGAACTTGTAAATTGAGGAAAACTCCAAAATTGGTCTGCCGAAAGTCCTCACCCCTAGATACAAATATGTTTTGTTGTTCATCTCCCAAGTAATTATGATGGATAGTGAAAGCTGACCAAAAGCACAATGATCCTCTCTGCAGGTCAAGGGGTACTAACCTACAAATAGCTTTATTCACAATAATCATATCTGTCACAGAGTGTTGTAGAAACCTAGTAAATGATGATAGAATTCTTTGTTGTAGTAACATCACAAGAGTGTTGTTTAGGTGATTTGATAATATCCAATCAAACTGTAGAACATTACATAAGTAGAGAACTGATTATGTGTGTACCAAAAACCTATAGAATAAATGTACCATGGTACTATGGTGGAGCACTGTGTGGGATGCCTGCGTACATAGGCTGAATGCATGGTGTGTCTCATCTCATTTATGCGACCATGACGTCATCCTTGGGCAGACAAACCCTGGTCTTTGGAGAGGTGGCTGAACGGACATCTAGATATGCTGATATAAATATTCTCTGCTTTTGAGTTTCCTTTTGGATTAGTTTACTTGGATATTTTTTTTCTTTATATAGTTTTCTTTCTTTTTCTGTTGTTTGAATTGCCTTCCACAAAAGGAATAATATAGAAAAATGTTTTACGTGATTTCACATGTAAAATCTCTAAGAATCTGTTTTCCATCTCAGGGGATGGGGGACAGAGGGACAGAATTTTTGAATCAAAATTCTTTCTAAAATGTTGGAAACAGTTTTTACAAGTAATTGGAAAAAATAAAATAAAAAATTTTAAAGGGATTTCTTCTCTAGAAGAGTTCTAAAAAAGCTATCTCTAATCCTAGAACCCAGGTTTTGACCTATAGAACATGTTCATGGAATTTTAGACCTCAAAGAGCTTTCAGAGGGATCCAGTCTAACTCATGATGGCACAAGAATCCCTTTCAAGTCTCAACTAAAATACCACCTTCTCCAAAAAAGCCTTTCCTAGTCCCTCTTAACACTATTGTCTTTCCCCTGAGACTGTCTCCCATTTACACTGGATATCTCTTATACATGTATCATCCTTTCATATTGTCTCTTCCATTAGACTGTGAAGCCTTTGAGAGCAGGTACTGTTTTTACCTTTCTTTGCATACCTACTTATGAGCACAGTGTCATAGCTAGTGCTTAATCAAGCATTTGACTTGATCCTAAAATATTTCCAGGAGGTGCTCATTGAGCTGTTTCCTGAATGTCTTCAGTGAAGGGAAATCCATTACCTCCTGCGCCATCCCATTTCTCATTAAAGATTCAGCTCTGTAAGAATTTTATTTTTATTTCCTGACATCAAGCCTAAATTTAGTTTTTTACAATGTCCACCCATTGCTCCTAACTCTGCCTCCTGGTAACCAATAGAATATGCCACATCCCTTTTCCCCCCTTCACAGGACAAACTTTCAAATAGTTTTAGATTCTTATTGAATTTTCAAGTATCTTCAAATATTTTTGACCAGTTTTTGATCAGTTATAATTTCTTCTGGCGATTACAAAAATTTCTGCAACTCCTGCGGTCCATTTTCATGTGGCACATCCTCTCCAACTACAACCTTAATGATGCTCTTCACAGGTTCTTTTCCATTGCACAGGCTATTTTCCATTATAGGAACATTCTTTGCAAAAGGACTGTGAATGTTCTATGGAAACCCCAGGAGAGGCCCTGACTTGAAGTTTTAGGAAGGGAAGAAAGTGAGAGGAACCAATACAGAGACTGGAGAGCAATGAGAGGGACAGATCTTTTAGTTACCTCTCTCCTTATCATGGGTATCATACCCTCTGTTAGACATTTTTGAGGTGCCTTTGACAATTCACAGTTTGCTAGAGAAATTGTTAGGGAAAAAACAGCAAAATAAATAAGTGCCTCAATTCTGCTTTCATCCTAACCTTGGAGCTTGAAAAACTTGGATTCAAATCCTGTTCCAGACTCCAAGTGGCTGGGTCTCCTTGGGCAATTTGTTTAACATCTCTCAGTTTCCATTTCTCCACCCTTAAAATGTTGATAACAATAACATCCATTCCCAGGGTTTTCTTGACTGTGTGAAATGAGATTCAGTTTATAATTCTCAGAATAGTACTTCACTTGCCATAATACCAATTTTCAAGACCCCTTAAGGTATATTATTCTTTAGACTAAAACTACCCTCCTCACGCCATAAAATGTTTAGTCTTCCTGACCTATTTTCAAAAACCTGAAGAAGAGTTTATCTGTAGCCTGGGAAGAAAGCCTAGAGATAAGCTGAAGGAGGAGGGAACAGGAAGTTTCAAAAGTATTACTATTGTCCCTAGGCTGAAAATCCCATGATAGTCATGGGTTTTCTTGATCATGGAGGTCATTAGGAGTATGTAATGTTGAAAAGCACACACTCAAGACTATGAATGTCACAGACCCCCTTCTGAGGGATTGGACAGAGGGAAGGAGGAGAATCTTGCATCAGGGTTATTATGAAAGGCAGTGATGGTACCTAGAAGAAGAGATTTTTGCCCTGAGCAAGCTGCTTGTGTGGGGAGAATCTTTTTTCCTCCTCTTCCCCTCTCCCTTAGCCCCCTGCCTACTGTCTTCTGTTTTCTTAAAATAAAGCAGCTTTTCTCTTCCAGCATCTTATAAGTCTCCTGTCTGCTCATTAGAGTGATTTCTGGGGGTATGAGCCTCCCCAAAATTCCACTCCACACCATGAGGTTAAAATAAGATCACATATATAAAGTGTTCTTCAAGTCCTTAAGTGATATCTAAATGTTAGCTATTATAATCATTATTTCCATTGTCAGTTATCATTGTTCATTCCAGTCACAACAGCAGTTCTTCTTTGATCTTCCTCTTTCTGCCAACATTTTGTAAATTATTTTAATGAGTTCTTAGGTATTGTGGTCAGATTCAACACATTCTGAGTTTTAGTATCAACTCTCTTCTATAAGACTGTGCAAAGTGATCTTCATCACTTCTGTTCACAGTCCATTTAACTTTCAAATGGCTCTAATTGTTAAAAAATTCTTCCTGATATTAATTCTATAACTGCCCATCTGCACCTTCCACCCATGGCCCTGCTTTTGCCCTCTTGCATCCATCTACATGAATCTAAGGGATAAAACATGAGTCTTTTAAAATTTTGAAGATGACTCTCAGGACCCCTCTCAGCTTTCTCTCTGAACCAATCAGCTCTCAACATACTCTATCAGCAGAATGGATCTCGGATTGGACATCAAGCTCCAAATGTGGATTGATCAGGACAGGGGAAGGTGAAAGTATTACCTCTGTGTCTCTAGAAACAATTCCTCTGTTCAGTAAGTCCCAGATAAAATTAGCTCTTTTGGCCAGCTCAACGTGATGCTCTCATATTGAGCTTGTGGTCCACTAACAATCCTAGGTCTCTTTTATAGGAACTACATGGCCTTGAAATTTAAAACTAAGTGATAGACTTATGTAGGCTTGTCATTGGCCAAAGGAGAACCATTGATGATAAAGGGGAAAAAAGCAGCAAGCATGAGATATCTTTGATGAGAGAGCTTTATTGTTGCATCAGGCAATGAGGCAGACAAAATTGGGTTCAATTCTGAAATTTGGGGATAGTAGAATGAGATGAAATGATAGTTCTGGGTTCTCTTGCTTCCCAAAATAAATCTTAGAAACTTAGAACTGTAAAGGAAAACAATGGAAAGCGAGTTAAGTGGGAAGAATGAAGGAAAAGCAGGAGCAGAGTCAGTAGCTTCTTTGGATGCTTCCATGTCTGCTCCTCTTAGCCAAGGACACCTGGTCAGCAGCATCCTCCAGAGTTTCCACAGGAATCCCCAGACTGCTGGCTGTGCCCACTGCCACTGCCACAACAGTCAGAGTGCTGGCGATTTCTTCTATGGGACCTCCTGTGATGGTGGGAAAAGAGGCAGCAGCCACCCTCAGAGCCAGAACCGCAGCCAGCCCCAGAGCCAGAGCTGTGGCATCCCACAGAGCTGGATGCACCACAGGAAGAGACTGGAGGAGTGCATGGAGCCTGGGGAGACTTGGGGGGGCACTTGGGAGTCTGGCATTTGGGAGGGGGCTGGCACTGCTGCTGGTTTTGCTGGCAGGACATCTCTGTAGGAGGTCAGTTAACCTGAAAGGCAATAATGGAGTGTTTCAGATCCTTAAAACCTGGAGAACCTGGTTTATTTTTCCATTTGGAATCAGTTCACACTGTGAAGATGCATTGTGTCTATAAGACAGTAGTATTTCATAGCAACAGGTAACTAGGTGGCACAGTGGATTGAATTCTAGACCTGGATTTAGCATCGTTTAACCCTCTGCCTCAGTTTCCTCATATAAAAAGTATCTTTGCCCAGAAAATCCCAAATAGGGTTGCAGAGATTTGGACACAATGAATTGATTAAACCATGAGGACAATCTAGTAGCAAAAGAGTTTAAATGTTTTTAGGTGAAAATTTGGGGAGCAAAGAATGAACATCTAGCACTCACACTGAGTATTGAGAACATTGTGTGATTTTGTTTTTGTGATCTGAGAGCAGAACGTACTGGCTAGAAAGTCAACCTCAAGGCCAGGAAGATCTAGTTTCAAGTCATGCCTCTGACACAGTGGCCTTAGACACTTCCTAGGTGTGTGACCTTTTGGCAAGTCACTTAACCCAGGAAAGCCATAACCTCTCAGTGTTCTAAAGTTTAAGTGACTTTCCCAGGGTCACACAACTAGTAAGCGTGTAGAACAGGATTTGGTCTCAAGTCTTCTTGACTCCAGTTGCAACTCTTTATCTCATGTGGCAAAAATCCAAAGTATAAGTTTTTTTTTTTTACACTAGATACTGTACTTCTTTAAAAAAAAATTGTTAACCCCTTAATTTCTCTCTTAGTATCAATTCCAAGATGAAAAAACAGCAACAGTCATGCAAAGAACTAAGTGACTTGCCCAGGATCACACAGCAAGAACATGCTTGAGGCTACATTTGAACCCAGGTTCTCCTACATGATAGACCTACCACTCTATCCACTCTGCTACCTAGCTGCCCTAGCTTCTGTACTTCTCATTCACTTTTCCTCTATTTTCTCCTAAGTGTCTCTTTTATTTTTCAATGAATCCATTAACATTTATTAATGTCCCCATGTGCCAAGCACTGTGCTAAGTGCCTTATTTTCTTCTTTGTCTTTCTTCCACTTCTCTCTCCCCCTGCTTTGTACTCTCCTTCCCTCTCCCCAACACTTGTCCAGCCCTCTCCCTGGGCTCTCAGGCAGACACTCACCTTGATCAGAAACAGCAACAGGAGCTCTCTGCTGAAGAAGTGGGTGAGGAGTCAGGAGCAGGGACACCTTTTATAGGGAATCCCAGGCTGAGCTATTGGCATGAGACCCAGCTTTCTTGAAGGAAGTGTGCCTTTCCCAACTCATGGCATGTGTCAGACAATTCCTGACATTCTCCAGCCTCTCACACATTGATGTGTCAATACTTGTATCACTGAATTAAAAAAGATCTTGAATATCACCTACTCCATCCTCTGAGAATACAGATGGAGAAATTGAAGTCTAAAGTCAGATTGCTTGTCCATGATCACTTAGGTTGCATATGGAAGAGCAATTATTGGAACCCAAGTTCTCCATGACCCAACTCAATGCTATTTCCATTATTCCAGTACATGGCAGAGTTGAGACATCTTTTCCTCCAGGAAAGAGTTATAAGAATGGTACTTTCAGAAAGCTGTGTCCTTTTGGGGAACTAGTGGTCCCCAACTTGAAGAAAAGTTTGAGGACTCTCCATAAAGCCCAATAAGGTATTAAAGGCTCTAATTTCATTTACAATTCTCTCTTCCTCTGAAATAAGGAGACTTGGGGACTGAGGATATTTGGCTTTTTCTTCATTTCTTCACTTATTCAATACTCAAAAAATATTTATTAAACAAGTATTATGTGCAAAATTCTGAGCCACAGGGCTTCTGAGAATATAAAAGCTAAACTTCTAAACAGCCCCATTCTCTCAGGGAGCCTGCGATATTGTAGATGGCAGATAAGTACACCAATAAATACTATGCCATATTGGGATAAGGACTGGATCTATGAATTCACTGGCCTTTGAAACACCCTAGAATGAGATTATTCATCTCCTTTGACATCTTGGTTCAATCTATGGACCCCAGGAAATAGCATTGTAGGCCTGGAGCCTCTGTTCAAATTCAGCATAAGACATTTACTAACTCTGTGACCCTGAACAAGACCCTGTTTACCTCAGTTTCCTCATCTATAAAATTAGCTGGAGAAGGAAATGGCAAACCACTGTGCTATCTTTGCCAAAAGGATCCCATTTGGATCATGAAAAGTCAGACACAACTGAACTATAATAATAAAAATGAACTCCTTAGAAATATAATATTTTTAAATGTATAGATTTCCTAAAATTACCAAAAAATAAATGGATATATATATTAATATTCTTTAGAAAAACAAATTTAATCAAATGCAAATATTTTTTCTGTTCCCATTATGATCCAGGAATTGTGCTAAGTTCAGGATGTGGTCCATTACATCAGGACTGAACCCCTCCCTCAGATGATGAATCTCCTTCTACCAATGTAGGCTGGTGGCTTCATTTAAACTTCATGTCTTATAGATTTGAGTGACTAAGGGATTTACATAGGGTTACACAGCAAATAGGTGTCGAGGATCTGACTTGAAAACTTGTCTTCCTGGTTCTGAACCCATCTCTCTATCCTCTACTGCACATAGCATCTCTATTCTGTCATATAATGTAAGAAAATGCTTTAATAAAGGTATAGGCAACATACCATAGGAAAAGGATGGAGCCCATGATAGATCTCATGCATGATCCAGAGTGAAGCCAATGCACCTCTTTTCACAATGTTTTTAAAGGCATAAAAGGTTATCAATAAAATAAATATTATAATATAAATGTTTATTGATTGACTAACCAATATGCAGTTATTAAATTTTTTAAACGTTCACAGATCCTTCTATAGGAATTAATTCAGGGTAAAATCATATTTAGCTGAAATGAAGAGAGGTATATGCTTGAAAGAGGGGGCAGCTGGGTAGCTGAGTGAATTGAGAGCCAGGTCTAGAGATTCAAATCTGATCTCAGATACTTCCCAGCTGTGTGACTCTGGGCAAGTCACTTGACCCCCATTGCCTAGCCCTTACCACTCTTTTGCCTTGGAACCAATACACAGTATTGATTCAAAGATGGAAGGTAGGGGTTTTAATTAAAAAAAATAAAAAGAGGGGTGCCTCAAGGATGAGAAATGTCTTTCTTTTCTCATATATACTGTCTCTTATAGCCACTATCAATCTCAGATTTATATCATATCTACATAATATCCCCTATATACTTTGACATTTCCTTTCTACAGTGATCTAATGAAATAGTTTTTCTAAAGGTTATAAATTCTACGGATATCATAGGGGACAAATTCAAAGTCAGAAAGTATTAAGGATATAGAAACAAAATGGAAACTCTCCCAGTTCTCAAAGAACTTCCATACTGGTAGAGAGAATAGGTGAAACCAATGATCCAACAATAATTTTTGCAACAAATTTATTCATCATCTTATCCAAAATGTGTCTTAATGTCTCTTAAATTTTAGGATGTCTAGGCCTTGAGAAATTAAGTGGATGGACTGGTGTTCAAGGAATAAATGACAGACCAGAAATATGGAAAGTCTTCTACCTTGAAATTCCATGTTCCTTCTGCCATATTGTGTTTCCCACTCTATAGATAAGAGCTTCCTAACAATTTCCAAGTTATGACACAGCTCTGACACAACTATGAGATAGACATCCCTTTTTCTTTTCTGCCCCCATCCAGTCATACTCTAAGTAAGTCACTTGTCCACCTACATCCCCAAGTTCATTTCTACCTATTGCATCTATATCCTTTCTCTTTCACACCCACAGATCAATATACATTCCTAAGTAGCCAACATAATCAGACCCATAGGAGTCATTCTCCCACCTCTGTATACTAGGAGAATTGTCACTACTACCAAAGAGAAAACCCAGAAACTCCAAGATGTAAAGCATTGTATCTGGGCTGGAACATACCAACATGGCCCACCTCCTCCCATATCAGAGAGGATGCATCCAGCTCCAAACCCTTCAGGAGGCTTTTTAAAATATTAATTATTGTTTCTGTGAAAAACAAGAGCTCTCACTGTCCATCTATACACTCTACACTCAAACTATTAATCCTCCATAGGATAGAAACATGGCTCCAAGGGGAATATTTAGGAAATTCAATATAGAAACTTTCAAAATAGCAAAAACTAGAGGTTATTATTTCTCATTAAGTTCCTACCAAGGAAATATTTCAATTTTATTCAAGACCACTGTAATAAAATACTGCAATAAAGTGTCACCCAATTTTCCATTTCCCAGTGCATATAAAAGTTATGCTTACCCTATATTGTAATCTATTAAGTGAATGTTAGTATTATGTCTATCAAAACAATCTTCATACCTAAATTAAAAATAATTTCTTGCTAAAAAATACCATCACCTGATCCCTCAGTGAAAAATCATCTTAAAATAAGACAACAATGTAGTTTGCCTCATTGATTGACTTCTTTTTATGAAAGATTTCTCTATAGGATGCCATATTATTTGATAGCATTTTACCACCTAGAAGAACTTCCAGAATGGAGTCTATTTGCTCAAAACCTGTCATTATTTTATTGTAACATTTTTCAATATTGTTATCTCAAAGAATAGGAAGTTCAAAGAGAGGGAGAAAGACGGGGAAAGAGCTGGACAGTGGAGCAATCAAAATACACTCCAACATTCATTGATTATATGGGCACAGTTTGTAGTACCCCAAAACAATTAGAAAAGTAATGTTATACATCACTTATCACAGATCACCCTAATAAATAAAAGAATAATTTTAAAAAGTTTGGAATATTACAAGAATTATCAAAATGTGATACAGACCAGATGGCAGCACGTTTTTGAAAAATTGGCAACAACAGACTTGCTCAATGCATGGTTGCTACAACACTTCAATTTTTTTTAAGATCATTATCTGTGAGTCATAGTAAAGGACAATAAAATGAAGTATGACTTTATAAAATGGTTCTTCCCTTTTAAAGATGAAGTCACAGCCTAAATCCTTTAAATGATTTTCCTTGTGCACCAAAACTATTATCAATTTAACAATGTTATAATTTATACTCAATTTTCTATGGTCCACTGGGAAAAGCATTAAGTCTGGTATTAGAACTATGAGGTTCAAATCATGGTTTTGCCATTTTTCTACCTGGATCACTTTGGGAAAATAACTTAAGCTCTCAAGATTTCAATTTTCTCCCTTTTTAAAATGAGTGGATTAGATTAGAGGACATCTGAACATTAGACTTCGGATCTTATCATGCAAAGCGAGATAGATCTGTTATTTTCTTCTTATGGAGCTCAGGAAATTCCTATTGATTTTGGTAATGATGATAATGATGGCAGTTTTTGATGATGATAATAAAGACAATGGTGAGCAAATGGGATAAGCTATAAAAAATTTTAGAGAACTAACTGAATGCCATTTTACTGTAAATACCTTCCCACAATGACTAAGAAACCAATGACATTGATGAAAGTCAGAAAGGATCCAGTCTTACTTGTCACATGGTCCCCACCCCACTAGCCAATTATTCTTTTAGCCACCCGATACAAAGTCTAGGACTTGGAACCTTTATTTTTGTAGTTCAGTCATTTCAGTTGTGTCTGAATCTTCATGATCCTCTTTGGAATTTTCTTGGCAAAGATATTGAATTGGTTTGCCATTTCTCCATCATCTCATTTAAACTGTGGAAACTGAGGCAACCAGGGCTAGGCAACTTGGTCTGGGTCACACAGCAAGTACATGTCTAAGGCTGAATTAGAATTCATGTCTTCCTAACTCCAGGACTGATGTTTTATCCATGTGCCACTAAACCTATGGAAAATCTTAAGACCTCCTCCCTTCCACCCAACATGAAAGACTAGACAGACTAGACTGAGGGAATTTTCAGTGTTTAGGTCAAATGTAGCCTATTCTGTGGGCTTACGAGTTGGAGGCATGAGGATGGTTCAGGTGGTTTCCTTGGGTCCCTATGATATGCCTTCAGGAGTCTTTTTTAAAATGGCTTCATAGTGACTCTTATGGTGATTCAAAGACTTAGAAAATCTCAGAGGGCCCCAGTGAGAAGAGATCATACTAGCTGTTAGAGGGCATCATATACACAACATAGAACATATACTGACATGGGAAGTAAAAGTCTGAACATCCCTTTAAGCGAAGAGTAAAGTATTTCTCATCCTTCATGATTCTCCTCAAATAGCAGCTCATTCAAGAAGATGCTTCTAGTTATCTCTGGCAGAAGGGACCTCCTTTCTATTTGGACTTCCTGAGTAATGTGTCTGAATATCTCTTATGGAAATTTTTTCATCTTTAATGTATATTGTTCTTTCCCTACAAT
This sequence comes from Monodelphis domestica, assembly GCF_027887165.1. Classification (NCBI taxonomy): domain Eukaryota; kingdom Metazoa; phylum Chordata; class Mammalia; order Didelphimorphia; family Didelphidae; genus Monodelphis; species Monodelphis domestica. Next base: position 498,660,694 of record NC_077228.1, on the reverse strand, counting down.
TTCACAGACTCCCTGTGGATAAGAATCATTCTTATTCATCTTTTGTATTCCCAGAAGCCCTGAGCACAGAGGCTTCCACTTATGATATGCTCAATCAATATTTTTGCATAATAAAAAATCAAGAAATAGTCAGTGATGCTGGGTTTATACCTCAAAGAGATAATAAGAGAAAAAAACTTGTACAAGAATGTTCATAGCTGCACTCTTTGTGGTAGCAAAAAAAAATGGAAAATGAGGGGATGCCCTTCAATTGGGGAATGGCTGAACAAATTGTGGTATATGTTGGTGATGGAATACTATTGTGCTCAAAGGAATAATAAAGTGGAGGAATTCCATGTGAACTGGAAAGACCTCCATGAACTGATGCAGATGGAAAGGAGTAGAACCAAGAGAATGTTGTACCCAGAGACTGATACACTGTGGTACAATTGAATGTAATAGGTTTCTCTACTAGTAGCAATGCAATGATTCAGGACAATTTGGAGGGACTTATTTTTTTGTCTTAGAATCAATATGGTGAATTGGTTCCAAGGCAGAAGAGTGGTGAGGGCTAGGCAATGGGGGTTAAGTGACTTGCCCAGGGTCACACAGCTGGGAAGTGTCTGAGACCAGATTTGAACCTAGGACCTCCCGTCTCTAGGTCTGACTCTCAATCCACTGAGCTACCCAGCTGACCCCCAGAAGGAATAATGAGAAAGAATGCTATCCATATTCAGAGGAAAAACTGGGAGTAGAAACACAGAAGTAAAACAACTTCTAGATCACAAGGGTCAATGGATATGATTGGGAATGTAGACTCTAAATGATCACCCTAGTGCAAACATCAATAATATGGAAATAGGTTTTGAGCAAGGACACATGTAAAACCTAGTGGAATTATGCATCAGCTATGGGAGGGGTGGGGGGAAGAGAAGGAAAGAACATGACTCTTGTAACCAAGGAAAAATATTCTAAATTGAGTAATTAAATAAAATTTTCAAAAAAAGAAAAAATAAATAGTTAATGGTGTCAACAAAAAGGCCTAAAAATTCAGGAGAGAGTCCTTGACCCACAATAATTGTTCAATGGATCAGAGTTTTTGAGAATAGAAACTGGGACTTGAGAAAGTCTGTTCTAAAGAGAAAACAAGGATAAGCTCACATTAGGTATGAATATTGAAAATAAATAATTGAGGAAGAATCTAGAAATCAAATATGAGATTAGAGTATAAAATATGAGAGAAGGATCCAGTCCTTTCTATTGGATGGAGCAAAGTCCACCTGTAGATTCTTAGGAATGAATATAATCTCAGTGACTGAAGCTTCCTAGCCATTGCCCAGTAGATGGACATCATTGATATTCCCCATAAGTGAGGAAGGAGGAGCAGGACCCTGATCCCAAGATAATATGTGACTTTTTGAAAGGATGATGTCGATCCCTTATTTCCAGAAGAGAAGCCTTAGAGTTCCTGTGGCCTGTTGCAATGAAAAGGACAAAAGACACTGTGTCAGGGGACTTGGGTTAATATTTAAGGCCTTCTATTTCTCATTTGTGTGACCTTAAGCAAATTGCTATATCTTTTTGAGCCTCAGCTTTTTCTTCTGTAACGTGAGGGACCTAAAATGATGATGATGATGATAACTTGCATTTATATAGTGCTTCAAGGTTTGCAAAGCACTTTATCTCATTTTATCCTCCCAAGGGTCCTGAGAGGGCCTAAAATAATGATCATAGTTAGGATTTATAGAGTGCTTTAAGGTTTGCAAAGCACTTCATCCTCACAACATCCCTTGGATGTGCTGATATTATCTCCCTTTTGTAGAGGAGGGAATTAAAGAAAGCAGAGCTTAGGATCATTAAAGTCTGAAGCCAGGTTTGAATTTGTCTTTCTGACAGCACATCCAGCAGTCTATCCACTTTGCTCCCTAGTTACCTTGAAGATCATTTTTCAAATCCCCTACAAGTGAGATCAAGAAGAGTGTTGGGAACATTGTAGACTCTTAATTCATGCTTGTTCCTTTCCACTTCCCTTACAATTCAGTAATCTCTTAATTGACCCACATCCATAGATGTCACTTTACAAAATGTCAGGAGTTTTCTGAATCATCTATACAGTATGAAAGACACTCTTCCTCCTAGACAGTTGAGAGTCATGCGTACAACAGCTCTAACTTGGTACACCCTATAAAAGGTGTTCTCTTGCAACTGCTTTGTCATCCACTCTGGTTCTTCAGGAACATTGGTGTCTGGATCTGTGATCAGGGTGAGTATCCTGACGAAAAGAGATTGGCAAGGCTTTGAACAGCATATTGGAGAAAGAATGAATATACAGATCAGGGGAGAGAGGTTGAAAAGAAATGAAATATAGAACAGCCAGAAAAAATGAACCGGGGTTCAACAGAGTGAGATTCAAGGAAGCTTAAGAAAAACAGAGGTTGTGTTTTAGTCTTGTTATAGACCAACAAAAAACGTGGATCTCTCTCATAGCACAAGAAAGTAAGAACCCATTATCTGATAGGAAAGGAGCTATAGTGGTAATAATTCCTAGAAACTTTGCCCTTAGCTAGAATCCTAAGGATGTTGCCAGGATATTGGGGCAGCAAGTCTTCTTTCCTTACCCCTTCTTGAAACCATATTCTGCTACTTGCCTAGAGATTCTGAAAGTTTTACTTAATTCTAAATTATATAACAAATTTATATGTTAGTAAACTATTAATAGCCTACGATTATCTCAAAATTCATTATCTGTATAATGAATTATAACCTCTAGGGAGTTGGCTAATGCAATGACATCTTAAGTCTTCTCTCTCTGGAAATCAGGGGGGTTTTTTATGTATAAGACAATGTATATTGACTCAACTTCTTAAACTTCTTAAAGGGTTCCATGCATCTAAAATTCTCCCCATTATTTTTCAGAACTACTGAACTTGCCCAGAAATGTCTTGCCAGCAAAACCAGCAACAGTGCCTGCCCCCTCCCAAATGCCAGGCTCCCAAGTGCCCTCCCCAGGCTCCATGCTCTCCTCCCATCTCTTCCTGCAGTGGATCCAGCTTTGGGGGAGGCTGCAGTTCAGGCTCTGGGATTGGCTGCAGCTCTGGCTCTGAAGGTGGATGCAGACTTTTCCCCCATCATCACAGGAGATCCCATAGGCATGGGTGCCAGGGATCTGATTGTTTTGATAGTGGCAGTGGGCACAGCCAGCAGTTTGGGGATTCCTGTGAAAGCTCTGGGGACTGCTGCTGACCTGACAGCCTTGGCAAAGAGTAGACCTGAAAAGATCAAGAGGAACAGTTCTCCCTTCTTTCCTACTTATCCCTTTTGTTCTTTAATTTCACCTTGGGCTCTGAGCTGAAGGGATAGCTTAAGGGGCCTAAAAGAGTCTAGGACCATTGCATCTTATCTCAAAATATTAAAACTCAAATTTGAACCCAACCATTTTTGCCTCATTTGCCTTATGCAACAATAAAACTCTATCTAGTCACAATTGTCTCCTATTCTCTGTTTATTTTTTTTCAAATTAGTGTGAAAGTCTCCTATCTTTCAATGTACCAATACACCTAATAAGTTAAAGATGCCTTCTGGTCATAGAATTCTAGTCATCTTAAAGGCAGTTGGAGATGTAAGACTGGAGGTTAGGAGAAAGACTGGGGTTGGATAGATAGATTTGAAAATCACCAGTACAGAGATGATAAGTAAATATGGGGGGACTGATAAGACCACCAAGTGGAATTGTATAGAGGGAGAAGAGAAGAGAGTCCAGGAGGACCTTACTAATATGTCATCTAGATCATCCCCAAACCACTTCAAAGGATGAATTTCTGAGCTCCAAAGATCTTCCTTGAAGGGCGGCTGGAGAAATGTCAAGAATTATATAATGTGATTGTCCTAGATTGTGAAAGTTTCTTCCATGGGGTTAGAGCTAAGATACAAGTCATCCCCCAACTGATAAATGGTCAAAGGTTACAAACAGGCCATTCTCAAATTAATTTAAGTTCTCTAAAGTCATGGAAAAAATGCTCTAAATCACTATTAATTAGAGAAATGATAATTAAGACATCTCTAAGGTATCACCCCATTCCTATCAGATTGGCTATCATGACAGAAAAGAAAAATAGCAAAACTCCAAAGGGATGTGGGAAAATTGAGACATGAATGCACTGTTGGGGTGTGAACTGAATAAACCATTCTGGAGAGTAATTTCAATCTATGTCCAAAGGGTTATAAAACAGTACATACCCTTTGACCCATCATTACTAGGTTTGTATCCCAAAGAGATAAAAAAACAAAATGAAAAGGACTTATATATATACAAAAATATTTAAAGCAATTCTCTTTGTGGGGGCAAAGAATAGGAAAGCAAGGGAATAGCCATTAATTGGGGAATGGCTGAGTGAGTTAGAGTTTATGACTATATTAAAATATTATTGTGCTATAAGTAATAATAAGCAGGAGATCAGAAAGACCTGGAAAGACATTCACTGAAGCAAAGTGAAATGAACAAAATCCAAAGAATATTGTACACTGCAACAGCAATAATGTATGATGAACAACTTGTGTTGACTTAGCTATTCTGAGAAATACAATGATGCAAAACAATCCCAAAGAACTCATGATGAAAATTGCTTTCAGTTTCCAGAGGAGTTTATAGAGTCTCAATCTTTTTCTTTTTTTATTATATACTTAATATCTCTCTCTCTATATATATATATACTTAATAACTACCATGATTACCACCAAAAAACATTTAACTAAATAAAAAAAATTTCTGCAAAACCACAAACTCCATATATTTTACAATTTGTTTAAAATATCTAAAAATGTATATGTGTGCTAATATAAATATTATCTGTTTTTGAGTTCCCTTTGATTTTCTTTTACTTGGATACTTCTTTTTGGTTCTTTCCACAAAAGGATTAATATGGAAAACCAATTGCACATGTAAAATCTATATGAGCTTGCTTACCATCAAAAGTCTTTCTAAAATGTTGGAAACTGTTTCTATAAATAATCGGGAAAGAAGAAAATAAAAAAAAATTAAGGATTTCTTTTCTAGAAGAGCTCTAGAAAAGCTGTCTCTCATTCTAGGTCCCAGATTTTAACCTATAGAATATGATCATGGAATTTTAGACCTTAAAGGGACTTCAGAGGGCATCTATCTAGTCTAACCCATGATAGTACAAGAATCCCTTTCAATTGTCCACTAAAATCTCAATGTCTCTAGAAAGTCTTTAATAGATCTTAATGCAATTGCCTTTCCCTTGAGATTGCTTGCCATTTATAATGGATATCTCATATATACATGGCCATTTCATATTATCTCTTCTATTATATTGTGAACCTCTTGAGGGCATGGACTGGTTTTGCTTTTCTTTGCATATCTACTATTTAGCAGAGTGCCATAGCTGGTGCTTAATCAATACTTGTTGACTTGATTTTACAGTATATCCAGGAGGTATTTATTGTGCTTTTTCCTGAATGTCTCCAGTGAAGGGAAATACATTACTTCCTGATGCATTCCATTCCTCATTAAGATGATTCACCTTGGTAGGAATTTTATTTTTATTTTCTGACATCAAGCCTAAATTGAGTTATTTACAATGTTTCATCCATAGCTCCTAATTCTGCCTCCTAAGAACCAGTAGAAAATTTCATATCTTTTTTTTTTTCCTTCACAGGACAAACTTTCAAATGCCTTTAGACTCCTGTTGAATTTTCCAGTATCTTCAAATATTTTTGGTCACTTCTCATAATGATGTATTTTCTTCTCTAGATTATAGAAGTCTGAAACTCCTGCAAACTATTTTCATATGGAAAATTCTCTCAGTCCTGCAAATATCTAATGATAGCTTTCACAAGCTATTTTCCATTGCAGAAACATTCTTTGTAAAAGTACCTAGAATGTTCTATGAGATCCCCAGGAAAGGCTCTTAAAATGAAGTTTCAGTAAGGAAAGGATCATAGAACCTGGAGAGCAATGGCAATTAAGCAATTAAGGAGAAATTTACAGGTGCTCTAAAGACTCAAACAGGTGTGCTTTTAGCTATCTCTCTACTTACCGTGGGTATCATACTCTCTGTTAGATATTTTTGAGATGTCTTTGACAATCCATAGTTTACTACAGAAATTGTCAGGGAAAGTTTTCATGTCAGGAAAAAAAAAACTGAGCATAAATAAGTGCCTCAATTCTACTTTCATCTTAGACTCAGAGATTGAAAAAAATTGGATCCAAATTCCACTTCAGACTCTTACTGACTGGGTGACCATGGGCAACTTCTTTAACATCGTTCAGTTTCAGTTTCCCCACCTGTAAAATGGTGATAACAATATCCATTCCCAGGTTTTTCAAGAGATTAAAATATGATCATATAAGTAAACTGTTCTTCAAGTCCTAAAGTGATATGTAAATGTTAGTTATTAGAATAATTGTTTCCACTGTCAGTTATCATTGTTCATTCTAACTCAAATTTGATTTCATCTTCCTCTTTCCTCCAATATTTTGTAATTGTCTTAATGAGTTCTTAGGTATTGTGGTCAGATTCAACTCATTTTGAGCTTTGGTATTACTGACTCTATTCTACAAGATTATGCAAAGTGGTCTAGGATGCTACCATCACTCTTATTCACAGTCAATTTAATTTTTGTATGGCTCTAATTGTTAGAAAATTCTTCCTGAAAAGTAGACTCTAAACAATCACTCTAGTGCAAATATTAACAATATGGAAATGGGTCTTGATCAATGACACATGTTAAACCCAGTGGAATTGTGCATCAGCTATGGGAAGGGTTTGGGAGAGGGGAGGGAAAGAACATGAATCTTGTAACCATGCGAAAATATTCTAAACCTTCTAATTAAATAAAATTTTAAAAAATAATAAAAAAGAAATTAAAAAAAAGAAAATTCTTCCTGATATTAATTCTATAACTGCCCATCTGCACCTTCCACCCATGGCCCTGCTTTTGCCCTCTTGTGTCCATCAACATGAATCTACGGGATAAAACATGAGCCTTTTAAAATTTTGAAGATGACTCTCAGGACCCTTCTCAGCTTTCTCTCTGAACCAATCAGCTCTCAACATACTCTATCAGCAGAATGGATCTCGGATTGGACATCAAGCTCCAAATGTGGATTGATCAGGACAGGGGAAGGTGAAAGTATTACCTCTGTGTCTCTAGAAACAATTCCTCTGTTCAGTAAGTCCCAGATAAAATTAGCTCTTTTGGCCAGCTCACTATGCTGCTCTCATATTGAGCTTATGGTCCACTAACAATCCTAGGTCTCTTTTATAGGAACTACATAGCCTTGAAATTTAAAACTAAGTGATAGACTTATGTAGGCTTGTCATTGGCCAAAGGAGAACCATTGATTATAAAGGGGAAAAAAAGCAGCAAGCATGAGATATCTTTGATGAGAGAGCTTTATTGTTGCATCAGGCAATGAGGCAGACAAAATTGGGTTCAATTCTGAAATTTGGGGATAGTAGAATGAGATGAAATGATAGTTCTGGGTTCTCTTGCTTCCCAAAATAAATCTTAGAAACTTAGAACTGTAAAGGAAAACAATGGAAAGCGAGTTAAGTGGGAAGAATGAAGGAAAAGCAGGAGCAGAGTCAGTAGCTTCTTTGGATGCTTCCATGTCTGCTCCTCTTAGCCAAGGACATCTGGTCAGCAGCATCCTCCAGAGTTTCCACAGGAATCCCCAGACTGCTGGCTGTGCCCATTGCCACTGCCACAACAGTCAGAGTGCTGGCGATTTCTTCTATGGGACCTCCTGTGATGGTGGGAAAAGAGGCAGCAGCCACCCTCAGAGCCAGAACCGCAGCCAGCCCCAGAGCCAGAGCTGTGGCATCCCACAGAGCTGGATGCACCACAGGAAGAGACTGGAGGAGTGCATGGAGCCTGGGGAGACTTGGGGGGGCACTTGGGAGTCTGGCATTTGGGAGGGGGCTGGCACTGCTGCTGGTTTTGCTGGCAGGACATCTCTGTAGGAGGTCAGTTAACCTGAAAGAAAATAATGGAGTGTTTCAGATCCTTAAAACCTGGAGAACCTGGTTTATTTTTTCCATTTGGAATCAATTCACACTGTGAAGATGCATTATGTCTATAAGACAGTAGTATTTCATAGCAACAGGCAACTAGGTGGCACAGTGGATTGAATTCTAGACCTGGATTCAGCATCATTTAACTCTCTGCCTCAGTTTCCTCATATAAAAAGTATCTTTGCCCAGAAAATCCCAAATAGGGTTGCAGAGAGGTTGGACACAGCTAACCAACTAAGCCATAATAATGGTCCAGTAGCAAAAGATTTAAAATGCTTTTAGATGAAAATTTGGGGAGCAAAGAATGAACATTTAGTACTCACACTGAGTATTCAGAACTTTGTGTGACTGTGTCCATGTGATCTGATAGGCAGTATTGTGGCCTGGCTCTGACACAATGCCTGTGTGATTCCAGGAAAGTCACAACCTCTCAGTGTTCTAAATTTAAGTAACTTTCCCAAGGTAGCCCAACTAGTAAGTATGTGGAACAGGATTTAACCTCAGGTCTTCCTGACTCCATTTCCAATTCTTTATCCAATGTGCCCAAAATTCAAAGTACAATTTTCTATTTTTGAACAGATGCTCATTTCTTTTACCTTTTACCTTAGTATTACTTCTAATACAGAAGAGCTAGACAAACTGGATTAAGTGACTTGCTCAGGGTCACATACTTAGAATGTGCTTGAGGTCAAATTTGAACCCAGGTCTTCCCTACACCATGCCTGGCATTCTATCCACTGTGCTACCTAGGTGCCCTAGCTCCTGTACTTCTCATACACTTTCCCTCTATTTTCTTCTAATCCCCTCTCTCATTTTTCAATAAATCCATAAACATTTCTTAGTGTCCCCTAGGTGCCAAGCACTATGCTAAGTGCTTTGTTTTCTAAAAAGAGAAAAAGATCTCCCTTTCCCACTCCTTTCCCCTCCTGCTTTATACACTCCTTCCCTTACTCCCAACACTCTGCTCCTGGGCTCTTGGGTAGACACTCACCTTGATCAGAAACAGGAACAGGAGCTCTCTGCTGAAGAACCAGAATGGGTGAGGAACCAGGGGCAGGGACACATTTTATAGGGAATCCCAGGATGAGCTGTTGGCATGAGATCCAACTTTCTTGAAGGAAGAGTATCTTTCCCAACCCATGGCATGTGTCAGATAATTCCTGACATTCTCCAGCCTCTCACACATTGATGTGAGTCAATACCTGGACCACTGAGTTGGAAAGGACTTTAGATATCACCAATTCCAGTCTCTGATAATATGTATGGAGAAACTGAGGCCCAAAGTTAGATGAGGTATCCATGATCATACAGGTTGAATATGAAAGAGCCACTACTAGAAGTCAAGTTCTTCATGACCCAACTCAATGCTCTTTTCATTATTCTAGTACATGGCAAAATTGAGGTATCTTTTCCTCCAGGAAGGATGATGCTTTCAGAAAACTCTATCCTTTCTGGTAATTAACCTTTTCTTTCTTAAAGAGAAGGTTGAGGAATATCTATAAAGTCCAATAAGGTTGGACTCTAGTCAAATGCTCTATTTCCTTTATTCTCTCTGCCTCTGAACTAAGGAGAATTTGGGGCTTGGGAATAATTGGTTTTTCATTCATTCATTCACTTAATCAATACTTAACAAACATTTATTGAGTATTATGTATAAAGTTCTGAGCCTCAGGGCTTCAGAGAATATAAAAAGGTAACTAAACAGCTCCATACTCTCAGGGAGCCTGTTATATATTGTAGATGGCAGACAAGTACAAATAAATCCTATGCCATATTGGGATTGAGTTCACTGGCCTTTGGAACTCCCTAGAGTGAGATTCTTAATCCTCTTTGACAAATTGGAGCAATCAATGGACCCTAGGGGCTGCTAGATGGCACAATGAATAGAGTGCCAAACCTGAAGTCAGAAAGAGTCATGCTCCTGATTTCAAATTCAGCGTAAGATATTTACTAGCTTTGTGACCTGGGCAAATCACTCAACTCTGTTAGCCTTAGTTTCCTCATCTATAAAATCAGATGGAGAAGGAAATGGCAAACCACTGCAGTATCTGTGTCAAGAGAATCCCAAATAGGATTGTGAAGAGTCAGACACAACTCAAACAACTGAACTAGAACAACAAAAATGAACCCCTTAGAAGTATAATATTTTTAAATGTGTACATTTACTAAGATTATAAAGAAAATTATATGGAAAAATATTTATAAAATATTCTTTAGAAAAAACAGGTTTAATTGCCCACAAACATTTATTAAGCTATATTCCCATGATGATCCAGACATTGTGCTAAGTTCAGGATGTGGTCCATTACATCAGGACTGAACCCCTCCCTTAGATGATGAATTTCCTTCTACCAATGCAGGTCAGCAGCTTTGATGCAACTGCAAGTCTTTCAGAGTTTAGTGACTAAGGGATTGGCTCAGGGTAACACAGCAAATATCTGTCAGGAACTAGTCTTGAAAACTGACCTTTCTGGTTCAGAGCCCATCTCGCTAGCCTCTACTACACATAGCATCTCTATTCTGTCACATAAGGTGAGAAAATGCTTTAATGAAGGAATAGACAATATACCAAAGGACAGGAGTGGAGTCCATTTATACCTCATGCATGGTCCAGAGTGAAGCCAATGGACCTCCTTTCACAATGTTTTTAAAAGCATAAAGTATACAAGATTATCAATAAAATAAATATTATAATATAAATAGTTATTGATTGACCAACCAATATTAAGGTATTACATTTTTAAGTAGTTCATAGATCCTTCTATATGAAATTAATTCAGGATAAAATCATATTATCTGAAATAGAGTTTTCTTCTTGAAAGAGGGGTGCCTTAAGGATGAGGAAGGTCTTACTTTTCTCTCAAATATGCTGTCCCTTATTGTGACCATTGATCTCTGATTTATATCATATTTACGTAATATCTCCGAAATATTGTGACATTTCCTTTTTATTTTGTTAAACATTATAAATTCTCCAGATACCATAGGGGCCAAATTCAAAATCACTCTTTAGGTAGAACTTTTGAGATGGTGTGCTAAATTCAGTTCAGTTCTGTTCACCAACCTTATCTTTATCATACCTTTATCACACCATATAATATCATTTTGCTGAATACCAAGCAATTAGGAGGTGCTGACAGTACAGCAACAAAAATGGAAACTCTCCCTGCTCTCATAGAGATTCCACACTGGTGATGGGAGAAGGTAAAACCAAGGATCCAATAGTAAATTTTGCAACAAATGTATTCATAGCCAAAGCACACCTCTTATATACTAGGATTCCAAGGCCCTGAGAAATTAAATAGATGACCTGGTCTTTAAGACATAAATGACAGAGCAGAAATATGAGGACATGTCTTTTACCTTGAAATTCTATGTTTCTTCTGACATATTGTGTGGCCTCCTGTTCTATAGACAAGAGTTTCCTAACAATTTCTGGGTTATGACATAGCTCTGATACAGCCATGACTCTTCTAGGACACAACAGAACACCTAGGGATAGACATTCCTCTTCATCCTCTCTCAGCATAGTCATACTTCAGGTCAATCACTTGTCTACCTACACTCTCAAGTTCATTTCAACTACATCTATATCCTCTCTCTTTCACACTCAAAGACCTATATACACTACTAAGGACCTAATGTAATCAGACCCACAGTAGCCATTCTCTCTTTCCTATAAACTAGGTTAATTGTCATCTCCATCAAAAAGAGAGAAAAAAAAACAGGAAATCCAAGATAATGCATTGTATCGGTCCTGGAACACACCAACATGGCCTACCTCCTCCCATATCAGAGAGGACCAGTCAAGCTCCAAACCCTTCAATAGGTTTTATCTTTTTAATCAAATTATGTTTCTGAGAAAAAACCAAATCTTTTGATCTCCATTTATACACTCAAACTACAAATCCTTCCTAAGATAGAAGTGTGGCTCCAACTGGGCAGGAAAGGGGAGTTTTAAGGAAATCAGATGAATAGTAAAAAACTTAGAGGGCATTTCTTATTATATTCAAACCTAGGAGATATTAAATTTGATTCCAAACCACTGTAACAAAATAAATATTGCAATAAAGTGAATCACTAGATTGATGGTTTCCCAGTGCATACAAAGGTTATGCTTACCCTATACTATAGTCTATTAAATGCCCAATAATATTATGTCTACCAAAACAATCTATGTTAATTACCTTATTAAGGTATTATTAATACCTTAATTAAAAATACTTTCTTGCTAAAAATGTTAACCATCACTTCAGCCCTCAGTGAGAGGTAGTCTTTTTGATGTTAGAAGGTCTTCCCTTGATGTTGTAAGGGTAGAAATGTGAGGGGTTTTTATAAAAGGTTGTACTGGATTATTTAAGAATAGGGTCACCAGGAATTTAATTTAATTAATTCCAAGATTTATTTTAACAATTTATTTATAAAATATAGAAAGAGTGAAAGTAAGAAAAATCAGAGAGAGAATAGGGTAAGATATCTAGCCTACAAACTAAATATTTTGCTCCAGCCCTTGGATCAACCCAGGCAGGGCTAATTAGTCCGTAACCAGAGGGACCTCAGCCTTGAGTCCAGGACTTGGGGATGCAGGAAGCCTCTCTCAATAGTGTAGGTCTCTCCTGAGACTAGTCCCTTCAGAAAATCCAGGAAAGGAGTCAGTCTTTTTAATTCATCCCATGTGGTAGTTTAAGGACAGTAAAAGTAGTCCGAGATCCTCAGTCAGAGCTCCTCCAAAGTCAAGTCAAAGATGAAAGACTAAAGAGAACCTCTTCACAGGAAGTTCTTGGCATTTTTAAAGACCATTCCTTTTCATCACTCCCTATGACTTCCTTCCCTTTTACGAACCAATTACAGCTGAAGTTTTGATTAGGACTGCCCAGGGGCAGTCAGTTGATTCTGATTTGTCACCCACTATCACAGTGGGTCACAGACCTCCCCCACTCAAGTGTAACTGGGGTTTATACACTTCTGGTGATTAAATCTAAAAATGGGCAGGGGAGAGTTAATTTAATCTTCACAATGTGGATGGCTGCTGACTGATTAAGGTGATGGTTGCTGCAGGCTGGAGTAGCTGTCCCAGTTTCTTAAAATAAGACAGCAATGAAGTTTACTTCATTGATTGGCTCTTCCTGTCATGAAAGACTTCTCTGTAGGATGTCAGGTTGTCTGAAAATATTTTACCCCAAGTATAACTTCTTTCAGAATTGAAGTTAATTTTCTCAAAATCTGTAGTTCCATAATTGTAATTGTGTATCTTTGTTATTTGCTTCAAGGAATAGGGAAGGGCCAGGATAAGGGAGACAGATGGTGTAATAGCCAGTCCATGGAAAGAATAGAATACCTATACATTTTATTGATTCTATGGGCACAGTTTGAAGTGCCCCAAGACAATTAGAATGGAACATCAAAGATCACTTATAACAGATCCCTATAATGTAATGAAAAATATAATATAATAATATAAAATATAATAATGAAAAAGTTTGAAATATTTCAAGAAATAACAAAATGTGACATAGAGACAAGATGGAAGTATATGCTATTGAAAATGGCATCAATAGACTTGCTAAATGCAGGATTGCTAGAAAGCTTCAGTTTTTAAAAAAGCACATAAAATGAGGTATGTTTGTATAAAATGGATCTTCCCTTTTAAAGATGAAGTCACAGTCCTTTAATGAAGTTTCTTTAAACACCAAAACTAACATCCATTTAACAATATTACAATTTATACTCAGCATTGTAGAGTCCCGTGGAAAAGTCCCTGAGTCTGTTATCATTGATTCAAAACCTAGACTTGCTATTTGCTATCTAGGTCACCTTGAGAAAATACCAAGCTCTTAAAGGTTCAACCCTCTGCTCTAAAATGAGGGAATTAGATTAGAGGGCATCTGAACTTCTTTCTTTGGATTTTATTATGCAAAGTGAGATAAACCAGGTATTCTCTTGTTACAAAGTTCAGGAAATTCCTATCGACTTTGGTAATGATGATAATGATGGTAGTTTGGTGATGATTCTAAAGACAATGGTGAGCAAATGGGCTAAGTTATGTAAATTTGAAGGAACTAAATGAATCCCAGGTTACTATAAATACCTTTCCATGATGACTAAGAAACCAATGACATTGATGAAAGTCAGAAAGGATCCAGTCTTGTCATGTGGTCCCCACCCCACTAGCCAATTATTCTCTTAGCCACTCAATTCAAGGTCTAGAACTTGGAACCTTTATTTTTGTTGTTCAGTCATTTCAGTTGTGTCTGAAACTCCATGATCCTCTTTGGAATTTTCTTGGCAAAGATATTGAATTGGTTTGCCATTTCTCCATCATCTCATTTTAAACTGTAGAAACTGAGGCAATCAGGGCTAAGTAACTTGGCCTGGGTCAAACAGCAAGTACATGTCTGAGGCTGGATTAGAATTCAGGTCTTTCTGACTCCAGTACTGATGTTTTATCCATGTGCCACCAAACCTATGGAAAATCTTGAGGCCTCCTCCCTTCCACCCAACATGAAAGACTAGACTGGGGGAATTTTCAGTGTTTAGGTCAAATGTAGCCTATTCTGTGGGCTTACGAGTTGGAGGCATGAAGATGGTTCAGGTGGTTTCCTTGGGTCCCTATGATATGCCTTCAGGAGTCTTTTTGAAAATGGCTTCATGGTGACTCTTATGGTGGTTCAAAGACTTAGAAAATCTCAGAGGGCCCCAGTGAGAAGAGATAATAATAGCTGTTAGAGGGTATCATATATACAACATAGAACATGTGCTGACAGGGGAAATAAAGATCTGGACATCCCTTTAAGGGAAAAGTAAGTATTTCTTATCCTTCCAGCCCCACCACAATAGCCTCTCATTGTGATAATACATGTATAACCCAATGGAATTGCTTGTCAACTCCAGGGGGCGGGAGGAAAAGGGGGAAGGAGACAACGTGAATCATGTAACCATGGAAAAAAATTTTTAATTAAAAAAAAATAGTCTCTTATTCATGAAGATACTTATAGTTATCCCAGCCAGAAAAGTCCTCTTCCTTATATCACCACCTGAGGATGTGTTCTGTATCCCTCATGCTAATTTTGTCTATTATCTATCTTTTCCCTTACAAGTTCATTAGCTCCTTGGGGACAAGGGTCATTTTTATTCATCTTTCATATTCCCAGAAGCCCTGAGCACAGAGGCTTCCATCTATGACATACATAAACTATGACATCTTGAGGGACAATCGAGTCTTTGTGGAGGAAGGGGCAAAGACCACCTGGAGATTCTTAGGAATGGATATAATCTCAGTGACTAAAGCCCTCTAGTCATTGCCCAGTGGATGGACATCATTGATATTCCCCATAAGTGTGGAAGGAGGAGCAGGACCCTGATCCCAAGATAATAAATGGATTTCTGAAAGGATGGTGTAGATCCCATATTTCTAGAGGAGAAGCCTTAGAGCTCCCATGGTCTGGTATAAGGGAAAGGACAAAAGAAATTGTGTCAGGGGACTTGGGTTCATATTTAAGGCCTTTTATTTCTCATTTGTGTGGCCTTAAGCAAATTGCTATATCTTTTTGAGCCTCAGCTTTTTCTTCTGTAATGTGAGGGACCTAAAATGATGATGATGATGATAACTAGCATTTATATAGTGCTTCAAGGTTTGCAAAGAACTTTATCTCATTTTATCCTCACAAGAGTCCTGAGAGAGAAGTGCTATTATTAGCTCCATTTTACAGATGAGGAAATTAAGGAAAACAGAGCTTAGGATTTGAATTTGTCTTTCTGACCCCAAAATATCCACTTTGCTCCCTAGTTACCTCCTATATCATGTTTCAAATTCCCTAAAAATGAGATCAAATAAGATAATGTTTATAAAATATTTCAAGGGGGCATCTGGGTGGCTCAGTAGATTGAGTGAGAGCCAGGCCTAGAGATGGGAGGTACTAGGTTCAAATCTGACCTCAGACACTTCCTATCTCTGTGACCCTGGGCAAGTCACTTAACCTCCATTGCCTAGCCCTTACCACTCTGATTCTAAGATGGAATGTAAGAATATATTAAAAAAAAAAAAGTTTTTCAAGAGTGCCTGGAACATTGTAAACACTTAATACACACTTGTTCCCTTCCCCTTCCCTTACAATTAAACAATCTCCTAATTGACTCATTTGCATAGCTGTCACTTTGGGGAATGTTAGGAATTGTCTGATTCATGCTATATGTTCAGAAAGACACTCTTCCTTCTAGAGGGTTGAGTCTCATGCCAACAACTCTGCCTGGGTTATCCTATAAAAGGTGTTCTCTTGCCACACTGCCTTATCATCCATTCTGGTTCTTCAGGGACACTGTGGCTGTGGCTGTAATCAGGGTGAGTATTCCTATGAAAAGAAGAGTGGGAGGCCTTTGAACAGGGTATTGGAGAAAGAATGACTATACAAATCATGGAAGGGAGCTTAGAAATGTTGGAAGTATAGAACAGCCAGGAAAAAAAAAAAACTGAGTCAGAATCAGGAAAGCTTGAGAAAAATAGAGGTTGTGTTTTGGTTTTGTTAGAGGCTCACAGAGAACCTGGATCTCCCTCATAGCATAAGAAAGTAAGGACCCATTTTCTGGTAGTAAAGGAGCTACAATGGTCATAATTCCTAGAAGCTTTGTCCTTAGCCAAAATCCTAAGGATGTTCCTAGGATATTGGGGCAGCACATCCTCTTCCCTTACTCCTTTACAAAATGATATTCTGCTACTTGCCTTGAGATTCTAAATGTTTTGCTTAATTCTAAATTATATATCAAATTGATATGTTAATAAACTATTAATCTCTATTAATCACTATTATCTCAAAACATTGCCTCTTTAATAAATTATGACTTGTAAGGTGTAAGCTAATGCTATGAAATCTTAAGTCTCTTCTATCTAGAAATCAATATGTTTTTTATACAGTTGGCAATGTGGACTGACTCAGTGAAGGAAGTTTCTTAACCAGAGTTTCATGCACCTGAAAAGTCTCTCCATTATTTTTCAGAATTACTGAACTCACCCAAAGATGTCCTGCCAGCAAAACCAGCAGCAGTGCCAGCCCCCTCCTAAATGCCAGACTCCCAAGATTCTTCCCCAAGCTCCATGCTCTCCTCCAATCTCTTCCTGCAGTGGGTCCAGCTCTGGGACTTGCTCTGGGTCCAGCTCTGGAAGAGGCTGCAGCTCTAGCTCTGAGGATGGCTGCTGTCTCTTTTCCCATCACCACAGACGATCCCACAGATGTAGGCGCCAGAGTTCTGACCACTGTGATGGTGGCAGTGGGCACAGTCAACAGTCTGGAGGTTCCTGTGGGAGCTCTGGGGGTTGCTGCTGACTCAGGAATCAACTCTCCATTTTTCCCCCTTCATTCTTTGCTTATCCTCCTCTTTGATTTTCCTTGGGCTCTACACTGATTGAGTATCCTGAGGAACCTAAGGTGATTTACAAAGATTGTATTATTTTATTTCTAAATCCTACATCTCAAATTTGAATCCAATCATATTTGCCTCATTTTTCTCATGTAAGAATAAAGCTCTATCTAGTTCTAATTGTCTCTTATTCTCTATTCGTCCTCCTTTTGCAGTCAAAGTCTCCCTTTATGCAATGTTTCCTTACACCCATTGCCCCTGATTTATGCCTGACTCAGAGGCTTCTGGGACAATACCTTCTTTCCATGAAGACTCAAGAGGACACAGAATATCAGTGTGTGCTATGCAAAATTGAAAATCAATTGATGGTGGGAGCCAGCTTTGCTCTAAATGGAAGAAACCTACTGAGCAGAGTTCATAGAGCAAAGGCCAGAGAAGTCCAAAAGGGGGCTGTAGGTCTTGGGGATCCCCTTTCATGAAGTAAAAGACCTACTGGGAGAAGTCAGAACTTATGGACCATGGTGGTGGAGAGGCCAGAAAGGCTAGAACAGTGTTGTCAAAAGTGTGGGATGCAATCAATACTATTAATAAGCCCATGAAAAAGTGTTCTAAATCCCTGATAATCAGAGAGATGCAAATCAAAACAACTCTGAGGTATCACCTCACACCTAGCAGATTGGCTAACATGACAGCTATGGAAAGTAATGAATGCTGGAGGGGATGTGGCAAAGTAGGGACATTAATTCATTGCTGGGGGAGTTGTGAACTGATCCAGCCATTCTGGAGGGCAATTTGGAACTATGCCCAAAGGGCGACAAAAGAATGTCTGCCCTTTGATCCAGCCATAGCACTGCTGGGTCTGTATCCCAAAGAGACAATAAGTAAAAAGATTTGTACAAGGATATTCATAGCTGCGCTCTTTGTGGTGGCCAAAAATTGGAAAATGAGGGGATGCCCTTCAATTGGGGAATGGCTGAACAAATTGTGGTATATGTTGGTGATGGAATACTATTGTGCTAAAAGGAATAATGAACTGGAGGAATTCCATGGAGACTGGAACAACCTCTAGGAAGTGATGTAGAGCGAAAGGAGCAGAACCAGGAAAACATTGCACACAGAGACTGATACATTGTGGTACAATCAAATGTAATGAACTTCTCCATTAGTCTCAATGCAATGTCCCTGAACAACCTGCAGGGACCAAGGAGAAAAAAACACTACCCACAAACAGAGGATAAATGGTGGGAGTAAAAACACTGAGGAAGGACAACAGCTTGACTACAGGGGTGGAGGGGATATGATCAAGGAGAGACTCTGAATGAACACCCTACTACGGAAACTAATAGCAAGGAAATGGGCTCGGGTTGAGGACACATGTGACACCCAGAGGAATCATCCATTGCCAATGGGAGGGGTGTGGGGGAGGAGGAAAAAAAGTGATCTCTGTTTCTAATGAATAACATTTGAAAATGACCAAATATAATAATGTTTAAAAATTTAAAAAAAATATTATATATCCAAGTTGTGAATTAATCCAGATGTAAAAAATAGACTCGAATACAGGACTACAATCCCCATGAGCCTTTGCTCCACTTCCCCAGAATGCCTTGTAATCTCACCTGGGCCGAGATCGAGAAGATATTTAAGCAAAGGCTTTTGAAGGGCTCGGCCTTTTTTTGGACTTCCGTTTGGAGCAGAGGCGTCTCTTCCATAATGTGAGGTTATTTTGCCTAGGCCTCTGGCCTAGGCACATGTTTCTTACTTGTATATTTTTAATCTTTAACCTTTAATAAACCTCTAAAAAATATAATACTCCTCGCAGAGAGAAACAAATTTCTACCTGCCTCAGTCTCCCCCTCTCCCCTAAATTTTAATCTTTACAGTTGGCGACCACTAGATTGGATGAGAACTTCTCAAAAAATTTTTAGCCTAGAGAATTTTTTTTTAAAAGCCACGATTTTCCAAGATGCTTTTTGGAAAACCATCTTGATCAGCTCCTGCCTGCGGCCCTCTCCAGCTCCTGCTTCTGCTCCTGGCCTCTCACCTGGTGCCTGAGCTGTGCTCCAGCTCCCAGCCCGACCCACCCCGGCAGTCTGTCTCTCACCCATCTGGCTTCTGACCCAGCTGGCTCATCACCCAGATCCTTGGAGCAGATCGCTCAGGACTCATTGCGACCAGCTGGTAACAGTATTGGCCATGTGGGCGGAGGGGAGAGACCAGAGGGAAAGGAGACCGGGCAATTTTCCCTTAGGCTAAACCTCCACGTGGCTGGGGGTATTGGCACTGGGGTATCAGAGAGGGGAAAGAGAGAAAAGACTAGAGAGAAGAAACAGTACTTTTCAAACAAAAACCTAAAAAACAATGGGCTGTTTAAAAGGATTTTTGACTCTTCTGGCAGTTTCATTGATTTTACCTGCCTGTCTGGGAGCAGACTCAGCCCAAAGATTCAACTTTGAATTTGAAAATGGGTGGCCCAGCAAACTGGAAGCCAGGCCCAGAGATGGGAGGTCTCTAGTTAAAGTCTGGCCTCCGATGCTTCCCAGCTGTGGGGCCCTGGACGGATCCCTTGAACCCCATAGCCTAGCCCTTACTACTCTACCTTTGGACAATAGACATTTAAATGGATAATTAAAAACAAACAAACAAAAAAAAAACCCCAAGGAACTTTGAAGAGACTAAAGGCTACATTCTAAGGCATTTCAGACTCCAATGGTTTATAATAAAAAAAATCTCTGTATTCTATTGCATTGTTTTGTTTAAGGTTTAACTTTGTGATTTTAAGTTCATATATTACTGGATTGAATATTATTCTGTGAACTGAAGGTTGATTGAATTTATTTTGAATGTACTGAGTTTTGAAATTCTGTTGTTTTTCCCCTATAACTGTGTTGAAAAAATTATTGTGAATAAGCCCATATATGAAAAAACAGCTTTTTTTTATTTTGCTGAGGATAGATGGACTTCAGAACTGGTTATAATTGTATTAACAACCTTTGGAATTTTAATGTGCTAAATACCTCAAATGATTTGATTTTAAGGGTTTTTAAATATGATTTTGGAATTTTAACAATCTGGTTATTTTTGCCTGCCTCTACCACGAGGTAAGGCCAATAGTAGCTGAAGTGAAGTGTATTTTATAACCCCCAACCTTCCCACATGTGAATGGAAGTTGGGCAGTTAAATTTCAGGGCATTTGTACCCTTAAAAAGCCTCCAAAAGGAGCACCCCTTTATTTATGCTCTTTAGCTCACTATTTTACTTCTACCAGAATGATATATAGATTTCTTGATTATGTTCTAAACCCAAGATGAGTTTTACTTTGTTTAAAAAAATATGTTTAAATACCAAGGTTGAAGGATTGCTATGTTTGTAAAAATTGTGACAAATGTCCATCAATTCATAGGTTTTTTTAATGTCATACAGCAACTTATGTGAAATATGAAAGTGTGTTTGTTTGCTATTGTAATTAATTGGGCTATTGAGAATTTTGGGGATTTTGGTAACTACATATTTGTACTACTGTATTTTTAAAGATGAAAAAATTGTTAACCTTGTTCAATTCATTTGCCTTCTACTCACAGTGATCATGGCCAGATACAAAGAGGAAATGGATCTCATTTTTTGGTGAGAAAGCCTTGTATTTTATATTTTCTTAACTGACACAGAGTGTCAATGGTTATAAGCTATATTTTTGAATTTTTTAAAGCTCTTTTTTTATTATATTTTTCTTGCATGTGCAATATACTTTTTCAGTTTTTTTATTATTTTTTCTCTCCTTTTTATATTTGAAGCACATGTCACCAGTATTAAGATTTTCTTTAACTTTTTGACTTTTCAGTGCTACAAGTTTGAAATACATTTGCTAATGCATGCCCTAGAAAGCTTGTGACTATAAAGATTATGCCACTAATTATTTAAATAAATTATGGGACTTTGCTTAATGATTCTGTCTGATTCTAGGACAAGATATACACAAAAGAGCCACTGCATAGTGCCAATAGAGCATAAGGTCAAAGAGACCAACCAATCCTGGAGAAATTGACGTCACTTTGAGCCTAGACAAAGAGGACTTGAACGTGTTTGGGGTTTGAGGTTGCGGCTGTTTAACATGTGTTAAAAGCAGGTCTTCCTTGTTCCACATTCTACCAAGTACCTCAAACTTGGCTCCCGGAACCTTGGCTTATATACTCTGGTCCCCTTTTCTGCCTCTCATAGTGTGGTAACTTTCTGTAGTCCTGGCTACTGACTGGGTAAATGCATCATTGCTTAGATCATTTTAATTGGGCCCTGATTCAAGGACCTGTTATAGATTTATTTTTCTTCTACTTGGAATTTTTACACATAAGACTTTGATAGTCTATATTTTCATCCAGAAATTTTTCTTTTCTTTTGGATTTTCTGGTGTCTTTTTAATATCTCTTGCCAATTGATTCATATACCTCATACCTCAGCCATGCATCCCTAACTGATTCTGAATCTTTCAATCACCCACAACACGGGGGAATGTAAAAAATATCATTATTCAAATTGCAAAGTTTAAATTCTTTTTGAGAAGAATTTTAGGTAAAGAAGATGCTACTTCCCTGAATTCAGAAACTGAACTGTTGGAGAAGCCACCATGAAGAAGCCTCCAGACCACAAGTTGCACAAAATTGAACTTTGGGTGTGGTTGATTGAACATTTATTTGTATGTATACTTTTATGCCAAAGGGGACTGCCCCCTAACGGCTTTTTGTCAATGTGTTCAGAAATTATTGGTTTTATTCTTTTTTCTCTTATCCTCACACTATTGTAATCTTTTAAGTTTATTATGTTTTTATGATCCTTTTGGGGAAAAATTAATTTTTCCACAAATGATCACACGGGGGGATGTAAAAAATAGACTCGAATACAGGACTACAATCCCCATGAGCCTTTGCTCCACTTCCCCAGAATGCCTTGTAATCTCACCTGGGCCGAGATCGAGAAGATATTTAAGCAAAGGCTTTTGAAGGGCTCGGCCTTTTTTTGGACTTCCGTTTGGAGCAGAGGCGTCTCTTCCATGATGTGAGGTTATTTTGCCTAGGCCTCTGGCCTAGGCACATGTTTCTTACTTGTATATTTTTAATCTTTAACCTTTAATAAACCTCTAAAAAATATAATACTCCTCGCAGAGAGAAACAAATTTCTACCTGCCTCAGTCTCCCCCTCTCCCCTAAATTTTAATCTTTACACAACCATTCTGGAGGGCAATTTGGAACTATGCCCAAGGGCGCTAAAAGACTGCCTACCCTTTGATCCAGCCATAGCATTGCTGGGTTTGTACCCCAAAGTGATAATAAGGAAAAAAGACTCGTACAAGAATATTCATAGCTGTGCTCTTTGTGGTGGCAAAAAACTGGAAAATGAGGGGATGCCCTCCAATTGGGGAATGGCTGAACAAATTGTGGTATATGTTGGTGATGGAATACTATTGTGCTAAAAGGAATAATAAAGTGGAGGAATTCCATGGGAACTGGAATGACCTCCAGGAATTGATGCAGAGCGAAAGAACCAGGAGAACATTTACACAGAGACTGATATACTGTGGTACAATCAAATGTAATGAACTTCTCCATTAGTGGCAATGCAGTGATCTGAACAACTTGGAGGAATCTACAAGAAAAAGATACTATCCACATTCATAGGAAAAACTATGGGAGTAGAAACACCAAAGAAAAACAACTGCTTGAATACATAGATCAAAAGGATATGATTGCGGATGTAGACTCTAAATGAACATCCTAATGCAAACACCAACAATATGGAAATAGGTTTTGATCAAGGATACATGTAAAACCCAATGAAATTGTTCACCAGCTGTGGGAAGGGTGAGGAGAGGGGAGGGAGGGAAATAATATAATTCTTGTAACCACGGAATAATGTTCTAAATTGACTAAATAAATTAACTTAAATTAAAAAAAAAAGTGTGAGATGCATGTTGAGCCGGCACTCTGTTCCCCTACTTCCCAGGGACCAAGGACATTTTTTGCATACCCTGTCCCTCTGTCCAGCCACCCAAAGAGGGCACTTCTCTCCATTCTCTGGAGTAATGCAGGGGGCTCACAGGCAGCTTGAAGTTGCAGTTTGGGTACCCAAAGTTAAAAACTTTCACCAACACTGGGCTAGAAGATTGCCAAAAAGAGACCTCCCAGTCCTCTAGTTTGCAATAGTTTTGAGAAAAAGTATTGTTTTAAATATTTAGGAAGGATCAATTGAATGGAGGTAAAGAAATCTTCCTACAGAGTTTCAGGCATCTGCAAAATCTCTCTACTTCTTAATTACTGAACTGACCCGGAAATACCCTGTCAGCAAAATCAGCATAGTGCAATTTGTTATGAAGTCATTTAAGAAATAGTGGATAGAGTATACGAGATTTACCCACCCTTTCCTAGTCCAGCACTAGTCCTGGCTGCCAAATTAACTAATTCTTGCCATAGCAGAGCACAGACATATCAAAAGCTCCCCCTACTTCCCCTCTCATGCCTCCTTTGTCCCAAGAAATACCTCTTTTCATCAGATGCAAGCAAAAATTCTCTTCAACTGCCCAATTTCAGTGTCCAAGGACTAATACTCCCCCTTCCCTATCTATATCCTGTCTTGCTATCCCACCAGTGTTCTAGGTACTTCTTATCCTCTGGAGCTCCCTTTGTATTTTAATCTTTCCCCAAATTCTCTCATCCAAGAAAAATAATGGAAAGATTTTTCAGAAGCATGGAACCCTGGTTAAGAAACTTCCTTCACTTATAGCCAATACACATTGTCATCTCTCAAAAACACATTGATTTCCAGATAGAGAATGTGAAGATTGCATTTGGCTCTCTCCTGGTTGTAACAATGAAGGTACTTAGCTCTTCTTTGATTATGAAGATTAAATTGTAATCCTTTATATATTCTTGGATTTTAATCCCCAAAGTGTAAACACAGTAGTTATAGCTGAGTATGGAGACTACCCATTTTTTATTTTAACCACAAAAAGGTGTGAACACCCATTTCATACATTAAGTCGGAGGTCTGTGACTCACATGTGCAAGAGTGGACAGTCCTGGAGTAGAGCATCAGCTGTGATTGGTAGATGTAAAATTTAGGGGAAGTGACACAAGAAAAAAGGTCTTTAAAGTGGAAAGAGAGACACACAGAGGACAGACACTCGGACTTGGAGTGAAGGGACACTTGGAGTGAAGAGATACTTGAAGAGAGACACTTGGAGTAAAGAGAGACTTGGAGTGAAGAGGGACATTTGGAGTTTGAAAGAGACACACTTGGAGTGGAGCCTGCTGGAATTGAGACTGATAAAAGAATCTGGTGATTGAAATGACAACATGGTGAGTGTAAAGGCTGTCTTCTTCCTTGCCATT
Organism: Monodelphis domestica; assembly: GCF_027887165.1. Taxonomy (NCBI): domain Eukaryota; kingdom Metazoa; phylum Chordata; class Mammalia; order Didelphimorphia; family Didelphidae; genus Monodelphis; species Monodelphis domestica. Next base: position 498,635,952 of record NC_077228.1, on the reverse strand, counting down.
TCTGGAGGCATGAACCTCCGGGAAAGGCCCATCATCTTGAGATTCCTTTCCCCTGCCTGGGGCCTTAGAATTTCTACCTGGCTCAGAGGAAGCCAGAGCTCTCTCTCTCTCTCTCTCTCTCTCTCTCTCTCTCTCTCTCCCCTTTTCTCTCTTCCTTAATATCTGCCCTCTCTTGTAAAAATAAACTACCATAAATTCCATTTTGCTTTGTAATTCATTTTGGGGATTTAAAAATTTAATCCCTGGTGACCAATTAAATATTCAATCTAACAATAAAAATTAACAAGAAGACTTAAGACTACAAAACAATATTATGTTTGTAAATTAATACATGCTAAGAAGATAATTGCCCTGTAAAATGTGTTCCACATGCATTTGCAATTGTTCTTAACAATAAAAATAATGATAAATCATTTATTTGGAGTTTTATTTTTTTCAAAGCTCCTTCCTTCTGACAACTCTACAAGGTCCTAAAGAAGGTGGAGGTCAAAGGATTTAAGTCACTGTCTTTTGGATATTGAGCTAATAATCATCAGAAGCCATACTTGAACAGGTCTCTTGAGTCAAATCCAGCACACTATTTGGGACAAAGTCTTATCTCAGAGGAATCATTCTCAATAGATGAGATTTTTGGTCCTGTGACATTATTACAATGAGAATATTTGGGTGATAAATTAGGGTATCTTCTGGTATTCCTGAAACCCTGAAAATTCTTCTGGCTAGGTAGCCTTCTATAATATACACAGGGTCCACTCAGATTTCACAGACTATTTGCCTGGTCATAATTTCTATGATATTACCCATGAAGAACCTTTGGGACTGTTCTAGTATTACATGACATTTAGAGACTGGCTTGAGTTAGATTTTACAGAGGATGGTTAAGGACCATGATTAATGTGTTATCATTTTCTTGGTCATTTTCCAGCTCTCCATGGCTTCTGGAAGGTGATGGTATACAGGAGGGACTTGATTTGGGGAGAATGGTACTTTCTGAAGAGGGGTGGTACAAATAGAGCTTCCAGAACATCATGCAGAGTGGATTTTGAATCTCTTTTGTGACTGAGAAAATGTGGGTTTCAAGACTTTGAAACAGCCAAAACTGTAAAGATAATTTTTAGTGTCTTGAGTTAAATCAAAAATAAGAGGTCACCATGGGAAAAATTCCCAAATATGAAATACCCAAGTCAGCTGGGTTTTATGGAGATTTTAATTAATACAAATGAAGGAATTAAGGGAAGGGAGAGAGACAGAGTAAGAGGAAATAGTAGGAAAACTAGGGCCTAGGGTAATGGCCTAGGCCTTTCTCTTTAAGAGAGAAACTGTCAGTCTTTAATCACTCACCACAAGATCTTTCCAAGCAAAACTCTAGTGTTCAGAGACCCAGCAGCCTCTTCTGACTCCTGACCTCCAATTCAGCTTCCAAAGATGAAGAGAAAGAGAAATTTCTCTTGTGTCACCTCCCCTAAATTTTCACATCTACCAATCACAGGAGATGCTTTTCCTAGGACAGCCCATTCTTAGTTTTCAGTTCTCACCTTCTCTGGGTAAATTATATCTTCTGAGTATTTCACACCTTTTTGCTAAACTTGCCCCTTACAAGTTGCCTGATCTTTTAGTGATTAATTTGACCTTCATAGGTACTTAGCACCCTTTTTTATTAGATCTAAAAATAGGTCTCGCTTAAGGGTTTGGCCTCACTATAAGTATGAGTTAAATACTTTTTCATTGTTTAGTAAGGAGTTTTACAACTTTATCTTCCCCTAAAGTATGCCTAAGTATGGGTGGAGTAATTTAAAAGTTCCCAATATATTCCTCATCAAGTACCTTCATTATTTAAATGGAGAATAACTTTAACCATAACCTTAAGATAATATTCCAAGGTAGAGTCTGGGAAAATTTAAGATTCACACTTTCCAGTCTTTTGGTGGAGGAGAAAACGAAGTAAAATCAGCAGAGGTGTTAGGACAGAGCAGGATGGCAGGATATGGAAATTGATAGTGATCAGGAACAGAAACAAGTGTCTAAGTCTTTATGAGCTCATTCTAGTCCACTCTCCAGAGAGGCTTATACCCATGTACATTTTCCATAATTCCTGGGAAAAGAGAATGCTTTCCTTTTCAATGGCTAACTAATCCATGGATCTTTGGAAGTTCTTTAATCTAAGTTCACTTTAATCTCTATTTTATTGAAATCTTGGCTTAACTGTTAAGCTATGCATATTAATGCTTTGGGCTCAGTGTTGGGAGGAGGGCAAATTGCTGTGGTGATGAGGAAAGAACCAGCAGGGAGATATTAAAACAATAAAACAATTGTATTTGCCAGAGGAAGATTTCTGACTGGGGGTTCATCATCATAAGGAAGGTAGGAGAAGAGGAAGGGAAAAGGAAAAAAAGGGAAAGACAGACAGAGAAAGAGAGAGAGAGAGAGAGAGAGTGCTGGGGACTGCCAAGTCACAATGTTTTGACAAGGTCACTGGTGGAAACCAGGAGATCACAAAATGGCTCCTTAGAAGGATGGAGACACCCACTTAGCCCCCCTCTGTGTGACTTCTTTCACTAACATCCCTTACTATTGGAATTTCTGTGATCATTGTTCTCCCCCTAGTTTCAGGAAAAATAATATGAAAGCAAAATACTTGCAGGATTAATACTAATGTTAGTGTTCCCCCAGAATATCACCAAAAGATCACACTTATGAAGTGAAACCTAAAAGACTCTTATGGGTTAACTCCTAACAGAGGTATACTCAAAATTCTCCACTTAATGTACAGGCCTAGAACACATTCTCCTAAGCCAGTACATCAATTACCTTAGTGAGAAGCCAGTAAACCATGTCTCAGTGACTTGTTTTACCAACTAAAATCCATCTCGGAAACTCCCCATGAAACACTGAAAAATGATTAGCCTAATATTAAAATTGAATTGCGTTTCTATTACTCCTTTGATCCCTCAACTTGGCAACAGCAGTGTTTGTTGATTGGCTTCTAGAACTCCTGATTGGTTATCTATTTTATTAAAAGTAACATGGTTTTCTTTGATTATCCACAATTCCAAAACAACTCACAGGTTAATGAAAAAACTGACCTATAGCTATGCTGTCTGTGATGAAATCATTTATCTATTGCAAAAGCTTTGTGTAGGTTGTCAGAATCAATAGTAACAATATAAGTATATAGAATGATCACATCATTAATAAAATGATTTGTTAAAAATGAATGTATCACTTATCCAATTATCTGCATTTGAACATGTATGTTGAATAATGTAGCTGTGTGCCAAGAAAAAAGTATGTAACCATTGAAGAGTATAAAAATAAACATGACTCTGGGCCAGATGGAGCAGTACTGTGCAAAGCCTGACCCAGACTGACACTCCCAACTGTCGCCCATCACTCATTATCTGCTGACACGAATTTCTCTAGGCATTCAGAGTCAAGTAACATTTTAGAAATATGGTCAGGTGATCTAGGTACAGTCATTACCTCTCTGATTGGCCAATTTAAATAAATCTTGAACTGAAGGAGTGACTAGGGAGAAAGTCACACCCTAAGAGTGAGTTCTTCTGTATCCCAGCCCACACAAAAGAGAGCGGAACAAAGTAACTGGTAGATCCTCGTGCCTACTAACTAACCCAGAAAATACATATACTTGATGTTTCTTTTTTGATCATAATTGTGTAGTATTTTTTGTAGCAGAATTTGTAGTAAATGAGTAGCAACCAGGTCTCACTAAAGACATTGAGTTACAAGTAAAAAATCCAATTTATTGATCAAGCTGGTAATAACCAGCAAAAATTGGTCAGTGTTCTCTTAGTGATCAAAGACAAATTCATTCAGCATCTTCAGTCATTAAATATAACTTGGGAAACTCATTATTCAGCCCTCCCCAAGACATCTCTAATTCTATAGTCTCTCTCTAATCCTGCTCATGAAAATGGGAAAATCACATGCATGATCATAAGATTCCAATATCTGGATGAAGAAATCATGTGAAACCTGATTAAAAGTGACCTCTTGGGGCAGCTGGGTAGCTCAGTGGATTGAGAGCCAGTCCTAGAGATGGGAGGCCCTAGGTTCAAATCTGACCTCAGACACTTCCCAGCTGTGTGACCCTGGGCAAGTCACTTGACCCCCATTGCCTAGCCCTTACTACTCTTCTGCCTTGGAGCCAATACACAGTATTGACTCTAAGATGGAAGGTAAGGGTTTTAAAAAAAAAAGTGACCTCTCTTCACCCCAAGGGGATATCCAAGGACATTGCCCTATTGTTTCTCAGACCTATTTGTCTATATCCAAATTTGTTGACAATAAAAAATCAATCTTAGATTCTCAGTCTTAATTGTTCCAATTTTAGAAGCAACTCTAGAATAGGGAATGGGAGAACATTCCTTGGATCCTCAGGACAGAGGAGTAAGGGAAGGGGTTTGGAAAAAAATAACAACCCAGTTAGAAATCAAATTATGCAGAGCATTATTTAGAAATAAAAATGATTCTGCATTAGGAATAAATCTTCTCACAGCTCTTAAAGATTATTAAGATTACAAAACATTTTACATACTTTTCTCATTTGATAATCATTGCTTTCATTAGCAGCAGCACTACCATCAGTATTATTAAGCTCCATAAGCAATGAAATGGTGTCTGTGCTCCTTAGCCACCTCACCTTTTTATAGCAGTATCTCTATATTATAGCTTTATAGCTGAAAAGAACCTTAACAGGAACTTTTTTCAACTCCCTGACAAACATATGACTGAGCCTTTATCATAATCTGGATTCCTGCTTGCTTCTGTGTTCTTGGCATGGAAAAGAGGGAGAATGGATGCTGCTTTTCTGTTTTCCTGGAAACATGTATATGAGAGAGACAGACAGAGGCAGAAACAGAGACAAATACACACCCATAGATCAAAGGATACCGAGAAAGAGAGACGCAATAATGTAATCGGAGACAAAAAGCAACCGATTTTGTACATTGCTACAAGACACTCTGCCCAAAAAGAGACAAAGCCACTATAAGATTATAACAAAAAAGAAGTTTTATTTTTTCAAAATTTTGCTTTAATATATACATACACACATACAATACATCTTTAAGTTTAATCTTCCCTATTAACATTTTTCTCCATCATTTTCTTAAGCCTAGACAATTAAACAAACAATAAATCCTGCCCTGATTCATAATATTTGCCAATTTCCTCATTGTAAGTGCTCACCTTGAAATTTTAACAACTGAATTTTGGAGCTGATACAAGTTAGTGCAAGTATATTCCTGAATGTAAGTCCTGCCACTATGAGAAATGGAGAGAGATATACTAGCCTTTGTTTTTTGCATTCATACGCATTTCCAGCAGAGCATCTATTAAGAGGTCAGTGTTTTTAGCTCAATAACTAATCAGATAACTTTTCATCACCACATACGTCAAACCCTTGAATCATCATGGCCTGAAATCAGTTGTCTCAAGTATCCATATTGTCTCTTGGACGGAAGTCAGGTGGGAGAATATTTCTGCTTGTTCCTAGAACTAAAATCAGGCAATGTTTGCATTTACCCCAAGGTCTGTGCCTTTTTGATCAGTCCAGACCTATTATACTTATTTTACAGATGTGGAAACCAAGCCTCAAGGCAGTTAAACAAATTTCTCCTGTTTAGAGATAGGTTTGGAATCCAGACAACCTTGACGCCAAGTCGAGCCCTTTATCTGCCAGGCCACAAGGAGTTCTCAGGAATCTTGTAGAGGTAGGGCATCTTGGTCCATGAAATTCTTTGGGTGAAGTGTGGTATCTCTTTTCAAAACACACATTCCCTAGTTACCCTGAGGCAACTGGAACCTGGTACCAGATTTCTTAAACATATCTTTCTCCTTGTACTCCAGCCTTGTATCTCAGCTAGGAGCTTGTCTCCTCTTGTTTCCCTTACTGAAATGGGCCAGAACTATTCCCCACTTTCGTCCTATCCTGAAAGCATTTTGATGAGATCACCCTCTGACTTCTCTCTATCAGGACAGCTTGTCAAGGTCACATGGGTATAATGTTGATTCATTCAAAACTACCAGCACTCCATTCCAAGGGGCAAAAGGGAATGAGATTAGTTCCTCAAAACTGAGAGAGGTCCCACCTCACACACAGCCTCACCCCCACCCACAGGTTTAAAGAAGGCACCCGCCCTCACTTCAGAATTGAGCCTCTGACTCATAGAATTCCACAACATTAGAGTCGGAAGGAGCCATTTAGGCTAATTGCTTAACTTTACAGAAAAGAAAACTGAGGTCTAGAGAAGGGAAGTAATTTGTTCAAGATGACACAGCTAACTTGTAGGAGAGTCAGGACTTGAAGCCAGTTCTATGACTCCCACTCATTGGTTGTTTTCACTATACTGTTCACCATTCATTCATTCATTCATTCATTCATTCATTTACACATTCATCTATTTGAAATATGTTTATTGGCATAAGGTCAAGATGGCAGCATAGAGGCAGCAAAAGTTCAGACTTCTGAAAATCATTTCTCACCAATTAAAAACAAAATGCTTCTAGGGGACTGAAAACCAAATCTAACCACAGGACAGAGCTAAGGCACCCTTCTGCTGGACTCAACTTAAAAGGTATGCCCCCCAAAAGCCTGAATTTGAGAATTCTTGGGTTTAAGGGGAAGGAAGAAGGAAGGTCCCAGGACCCCTCCCCCACCTAAAGCACTGAGCCTCTATCAGTGGCTGGAATCTCTTGGTGAGAAAGGGCACTAGTCTAGAGAAAGTACCTTGTGGGCAAAGCTGTTCCAGGCTTAGGGCTTTGAACACAGGCAGCGGGGAGGCAGCTGAAAGAGAAGCTCAGAGAAGGCAGTCCGATCACAGCTGAGATACTCTTTATTGCCCCCCTCCCCCCAGGTTTTGACCTCAAGATACATCCAGTTCTACAAGAACAACTCCACCTTGACTTAATCTTATCAAGCCTTCATATGGTAGGGAAGCTCAAGCTCCAGACCCCTCCCCCAAAGACTACTCTGAGAGCTTTGCTAACTAAGCTCCAAGGTTGAAGGCTTCAACTACTACAGAACACCTTAATAACAAGGTGGGAAGTCCAGCTCTTTTTCAGCTTCTGCTGACAGCTGGGGAATATCTGACATCAGGACTCAACCTGACCAATCAGCAGAGCAGAGAAGAAGTCCCTTCAGGACAGAAAAACCTAAACCCACAGATCCAGCACATAATGATAGGAGCAAGACTACAGGCAACTACAGGGGGTGAAAAAGGGGCAAATATGAGCAAACAACAGAAAAATAAATAAGAAATTACAATCAACAGCTTCTATCCAGGCAATGAACAAAGAGCAAATGAAACAGAGGAAGATCAAGGAACACCAAGCAAAAACACAGAAACTCCAGCAAATTGGACATAGGCTTTGGAAGAACTCAAAATACAATTCAAAACACAATTAAGAGAGGCTGAAGACAACTGGGAAAAGAACTTAAAAAGCAAGATAAGTCATCTGGAAACAGGCACTTGAACTGAAATGAGAAAATAGTATCTTGAAAGCCAAAATTAATCAGCTTGAAAATGAGGCAAAGGAGATGAAAGATGGGGCAAAGAAAATGAAAGATGACCTCCAAAGAAAATCAGACCAGAAGGAGAAGGATGACAAGAAGGCAGGGATGAAATTCAGTCTTTAAAAACTAGAATACAACAATTAGAAGCAAATGACTTCACAAGACAGCAGGAAACTATAAAGCAAAATCAAAAGAATGAAATATGTTTATTGGGCAATTACCATACTAATACACTATACGTGGTATATGTGGATCTGAGGAGAGGCAGAGACTCAGATTTATATTTCCTAGGGGTACATCATCCCTCTAAATTATAATAACCAACTGTAATAAGGTATTTGACCCTTATTATTTGTTGGTATTTGTATTTATCAATGGTTATTAGTGATATGGAAAGGCTCTTGAGTTGATGTAATCCTGAGTTTGATAGTTGGAAAAAGCTGGCTTAGACAGTTGAAGAAAAAATCCTGTTCTGACTAGTTATATAAAATACTATTTATTATAACTTTTTAATTGGTAAGAAAGGGAAAGGAAAAGGAAACAGAAAGATAATTATAGTAAAATATACCCTAACACTAATAAAATCTAATCTATATTTCCACCCAAATTTCTGCCTCACAAAGGGCTGCTTTTGGATTACCAAAGGTAATGTTCCTTAATCTATAGTAACTAAATTCCCAATTAGCTATCTTTCTATCCTAAATCTAAATTAAAAATTTTATAAACAGTAATAGATTAAAACTGGATTTCTTCCTTCAGCTCCTATGTAACTCAGGCTGTCAGAATTTTCAGACTCAACTGCTGCCTCTCTCCTGTCACCTACTGGTGAAACAGAGGAATTGCAATCACTCTTCTGTCTGCTAGGATGTTTTCAAGAAATAAATTCACTAGATTTTCTCCAACTCACAGAGCAAGCTCCTTGAACAACCTTCCTTATTCAGGACAGCTCAAAGAGTGATTCTTGGCCCAACTGCCTTTCCCAAGGCTCCTTGGGAAAGTTCTTTCCCCATCATCCTTTTAAGATTCCACTCTGACTTAAAGAAATACAGCTTACTCAAACTCAGCTCTTCATATACCTATACCTAAATTGTCCATAATCTTTTATTGCTTACTTAATTAACAAATACTTGTTATAAAATACATATAAGTTCCAATTTATCTTTTATTCCTCTGTATTTATTTCTTCATTGTCTTCATAAAAGTATCATTACTAAAAGATATTTTCTTACATGTACTTTATAGGTCTTAAAGATTGTCCTCAAAGAGTTTTGACATACAGCAATCAAGATGCACACATGGTCTCATTTTCTACCTTTCATTCTAGAACATAAATTCAAAAGCCTATTTTAGTGATATTAAATTTTCTTTATTGACACGGCTACACTGATTTTATTATTTTATTTTATTATTTGTTTATTTATTATATGTATATTTATTATTTTATTATTAACACTGATTTTATCCAGTTTTTAAAATTTCAGCTAAAGTTTAACAGCTACACATTGTTTTGTTCATCCCTTGCTGATTATTGAATTCCTTATAGTAAGTACTCCAAACTTTGCTCTCTTCACTCAAGATCTCAACTCTTGTTGGTGAAGTAATTGTTCAGTCATGTCTGAGTCTTTAGGACCATATTTAGGGTTTTCTTGGCAAAGACACAAGAGTGGTTTGCCATTTCTTTTTCAGCTCATTTGACAGATAAGGAAAGTAAGACAAACAGGGTTGAGTGATTTGCCTAGAGTCATGAAGTTATTAAATGTCTGAGACCAGATTTGAACTTGGGAAGATGATTCTTCCTGTTCCAAGTGACCTAGCTGCAAATATAGTGAATAATAGTGAATCCTCCTATTTGACTCAGAACAACAGGGTTATCTCCCCATTCCCACCTTCCTCCTCTACTCCTATTAATTTCTCTATTTTAATCCATCTTCCTTCCCTTTTTACCTCTCTCAAAGAAAGAGATGGGCACTTTTCCTGCCAAGGCTAATTAAATTACCACACCTGTGCCTGCAATCTCATAGATTTTGTTTCATTATTAAGAAAAAATTCTAATGGACATCTACTTTGTTTCCAGTTCTTTTACGACCCTCAAAAGTGTCACTATAAATGTTTACTTTTTATGAGACTTTTCCTTTACTCAGCACTTTCTTTAGACTATATACCTAAGAGTGGAATCACTAGGTTAAAAGATAGGAATATTATTGTCATTTTTTTGCATAATTCCAAGTTATTTTCCAAGATATCTGTACAAAACCATGGCTCACCCAATTGTTTGCATGCCTTTCTTTCCACAACCTGTAAAGATTAAAATTTAGGGGAGATGGGGAGACTGAGGCAGGTAGAAATTAGTTTCTCTCTGCAAGGAGTATTATATTTTTTAGAGGTTTATTAAAGGTTAAAGATTAAAGAATATACAAGTAAGAAACATGTGCCTAGGCCAGAGGCCTAGACAAAATAACCTCACATCACGCAAGAGACTCGCCTGCTCCAAAACGGAAGTCCAAAAGAGCCAAGACCCCTCAAAAGCCTTTGAATCAGCTTAAATATCTTCTCGATCTCGGCCCAGGTGAGATTACAAGGCATTCTGGGGAAGTGGAGCAAAGGCTCGTGGGGATTGTAGTCCTGTATTCGAGTCTATTTTTTACAAACCCTTATAACCTTGATTATTCTTTTTTTTTGTCCTTTTTGTCATCTATCTAAGGCACTGTTCTTAAGTTTTAATGAATCAATGTTACATCCAGATGATTATGTATAAATATTGTTGTTTGATAATCCTCAGGTCCCAGTGTATTTTTTTTTAACTCTTAGCTTCTGTCTTGAAATTTATATTAAGTATTGGTTCCAAGGCAGAAACACAGTAAGAGCTAGGTGGTTGTGGTTAGATGACTTGCTCAGGGACACACACTAGTAAGTGTCTGAGGTCAAATTTGAACCCAGAAACTCCCATTTCCAGGGATGGCTCTCTAGCTACTAAGCTACCCCCCTACCCCGCCCCCAGTGTAGTTTTGTTGGTTAATTTCCCCAGGATATTGTGAATTGTGGATTTAAAATATTTCAATTTGTCATTCAGTAGACCATAAAAAAATATCAAGTTTCTAATGTATAATTCTGGCCATCAGGTTCTGTCTGATTAGGTATTTAGCAGCAGCTAATTTTTTTTAATCTATAGCATCAACACTGTTATTGTTGTTTTGTTAATGTTGCCTTGCTCTTTTCAAGTTTTTTTTCCCATGGAGTTCAGAGAGAAATAGTCCTGAGAGAAATAGGGTTCCTGCCATTATCCCTTTATATTCAATGTTCTGTTGATTGTTGCAAAGTGGATAAAATAATAGCTTTCATAGTTGAATAAGTTCAACTTCTTTGAATATGTTCATACTCTTTAGGATCAGTGAAATCATCTTCAGTACAATCAGTTCATCAGTCAATCAATTAGCATTTATAATGAACTTTCTATGTACCAAGCACTATAGTAAACACAAGAAATACAAGTAGAAATAGATAGTCTATGCCTTCAAGGAACATTCTAAAGGGAAGACAACACATAAATGAAGCTGAAAAGGGAGAGGTGAGGTGATGAACAAAGGCATTCAGCTTTGGGGGAACCATAAAGGGATTCCTGAATACAATTTGAAGAGAAATGAAACATGGCTATCTTGGATGTCCTCTCTATATGGAGGTTCTGGGAAGAGCCATCCAATCAAGGTAGAAAAAGTTTAAATTCTAGGGCTAGAATGAGGTTTCACAATGAATAGTTAGGACATGGTACAACAGCAATGGCAGGAAGAACAACATGGAAGATATGCCATATCTTGTCTTCTTCCCATATGATTTTGATTTCCTCAACTAGTCCTCTCTTTCCTAAACTAGTTTCCTTTGGTTGTAGCTTAGAGATTGGGAATATTTGGTATGGAAGGACCTAATTAAAATGTTTTTCTTAATTTCTTAATTAATGTTAATTAATGCTAATTCCAGATAATTGTAGGTAATGGTTCAGTTTGTATAATAGCACAGTTATAGCACAGTTTGCTGGTTGAGTTCTCCAAGAGATATTGAGGTCAATATTTATTATATGAAGATTTGCCATCTGCATTTAATGAAAGAATGAGCTTTTGTTATAGAATTCTAGCTACACAGTCATGTCCTGTTAGGTACTTGGGAAGTTCAACATTCTGACAACCTATAGTATTGTAAAATCTCAACCATTTCCTTGCACTATTTCTTTCCACTGATAATTAAGTCCAGGCTTCTAAAGGAGAATTCTTCTGTAATTTTTGGTAGTGCTGAGCTGGTCATAAATTACCATGATAAATCTCTCCATTTTCACAAACAAAAAAAATCAGCCAGTTTGCATGTTTCTTTGTTAGTATATATGTTGGCCAAATTCATCCAGATGGTAGTGCTTGGAAGCCCTTTTGATTTCCTTTTTGAATCTTAGCTATATAATAAGCCCTAGCTGGATGCAAGGCAATTTCATCTACATTTGAAAAATATAGTCATATATATGTTCATACTCATCTGTCTCTCTCAAGTCTGGTAAAACAAATTAATAATAATGCAGCTACCAAGTTCTCACACCTTTGAAGAGGACAGGGCAAATATAGAACCAAGCACTAAAAGGGTAAAGTGACAGGCTAAGCTTGGCTCCTTCTGACAGATACTTCATATGATGGGGTCAATACCATTTCTTCCATCTACAGGAGGAAAGACTGAATTTAAATGTAGACATATTTTGTGTCCTGATGATAGTCACACACCTTTAATAGGCCCCACCTTATTTTTCTCAAGTCCTACCATTATTGACATTTATTGTTGCCATCAACAAATAATCCTATTTCTATCCAAGACCTTCTTGACCATTTGAACCCACTATCCTTCTAACCCTCAGAAGAGAACATGAGGAACATCCCCCCTCCAAAAAAAGCATCAAATGGACCTCAATAAAATATTCCAGCAATTCTCTTTTCTCTGGACACAAAGGATGCACTAGTCTTGACCAAGCTCATTGATCACTAGACTGCCTGCCCACTCTAGCCCATCATTAGAGACTTCAAATCTTCCCTGAAGTTCAGAGAACAGAATAGTTTATTGAGCAACTGGAGCAGTAGATGACTGGTAGGGTGAAGTCTAGGTGACAAGCTAGACTGTATCTCTTCCTTCTCTCATCATTTGCATTGCTGTTTTCTTCATCAAGGTAAGATTTATATAGTAAGGTGACACTCAGCACATGAAAGTTTACAAAACACTTTGCATGAATTATCTCATTAGATCATTATTGCCCTTACCATCTTCATTAACAATACTTCCAAAACCATTATCATCATTATCATTGTCCTTATCACCATCATCTTCAATACTGCTGCCATAATCACCACTGTCATCCTCATTGCCTTTACTGCCATCATTTATCAACATTTCCCAATGGAAGAGACTCCCTGAAGAGAAAACCTGAGAAAAGGTATTTTGAATCTCTGTCAGACTTTACCTTAGCACCTGTTGCCCTGTGTCTGAACTGTGGCCAAAGGATCAAACCCAGGGTCAGTCAACCTATCTCTCAGGGGGCTTAGGCTGCCAAAGCTTGAGTTCCCCCCAAACTCAAGGAGGGAGGAGAAAGGGTCTTAGATAGAGGAAAGGAACCTCCTTTTCCCCACTTTCCTTTCCCATTGTTTCCCTTGTAGTTATTCCTTTGTATTACCCTGATTGAGTTAATTTATATTAAAGTAGTACTCTTTTCCCCAATCTGTGAATCAAGTGTGAGTGAACAGATCAAGGGGAGAGACATGTTCCTAAGAAGAAACCCTTTGGTCTTGAGTGGTGGGACAAGAGGGACAAGAGCAAATCTGAGAGCAGTCATAGCTAAGGAAGGAAGGCAGAAGGGAGGAAAATCTTTAAACCCCCTCTCCTCTCTCTGAGCCAACCCTAAAAATCAGCTGTCCTTTTACATCCTGTTCCCTTTACCATCCCCAAACCTTTTCTCCATTATATCTGCTGTCTCCCCTGAACCCCGCTTTGAGAAGGGAGGTCTCCACTCTTTTTCTCTCTATATATATATAGAAAGACTTAACCCTCAATTACAGATGTCCTATAAAAGATGTCCCTGCTTCTGGATCCCCACCCACTCTGGTTCTTCTGCAGAGTTCCTGTTGGTATCTGTGTCAGGATGAGTGTCTGCATGAGAGTCCAGGAGGAAAGCTTTGAGAAGCTTATTAGAGAAAGGAGAGTGAGATCCCAAAGCAGAGGGAAAGAATAGGGAGGGAGGCTACAAAGGAGGTAAAGAAGGAATGATAAAGGAGCTGAGGAGTGTAAAGATTAAAATTAGTATCCAGTACTCCAAGTATTATATTTAATAATATTTATTAAATATTTATCTTGAAGTATAAGGAGGTAATGCTAGCAAAAAGCAAGGGCAGCTCCTCCCTCTTCCACCATCGAATCAGAGATTTCATGTGGGCAGAAACAGAAACTCAAAACTCTCTCCACGTAAGGAGATGCACAAACAGGAAAAGGAAAAGTAGATTGTGGGAAATGTAGTCTCTAGGGTTCAAAATTCTAAATCAACACATTCTCCCTGTGATCCTTTGGGAGACCAGTCTCCCCAATAGATCATGAAAACATAACTAACATAACTTTAACTAGAGGTACATACAAATGTTACAGTTTTTAAATGGAAATTATAATAATTTGGGGATGAGTAAAATAAAAGGGAAAAGGAACAAAACCAATAATAGATTCATTGACAAAAAACCAATTAAGGGGCAGTCCCCTTTGGCATAAGAGTGTACATTCAAAACAAAAGCATTTCAACCTCCCCCCCCCAAGTTCAAATTCGCCATATCCCAAAGTTCACTCTGGGTCTTCTGATACAGTGTGTGGTCTCTGCAGGAATATTCACCATTCCTTTTAGATTCTGGGAGGTAGTCTCTTGTTCTAAATTTGGCTCAAATTCAAGTAAAAGTTCATAACAATAACATAGTTGCCCCTGGAGGAAAATAATAATATTCTCCCCCTGAGGAAGATATAGGGATGCATATAAGAATCACACAGGGATACATGGTCGAGTCATAAGGCATATGAATCAAGTATCAAAAAAAATCAAGGAATCAAAGAAATTAAAATTAAAAAAACCTTTTCAGTTGGATAAAAACTATAAAAAGAAAACTTGAAAAAAATTCTGGAAAGAATGGGAAAAAAAAGAAAAAACCACAACTCACAACAAGTTCTTGTAGTGATCCATGTCTCGTAAGTATACAACAATTAGTCACTAACCCAATTTAGCAGTCTGGACTACAGTAAGTTGTCACATCATGAGAGAAAATAGAAAAAGAGACTAGATCTCATGACAAATTGGAAATAGAATTTTTTTTTCGGGATAATGGAGCCAGAGTAAATGATATCATATGCTTGCTATAGAGTGTGGTACAAGGAAGCCCTGCATTTAACACATGTTAAACAGTCGCAACCTCAAGTCTCACACATAATCAAGTCATTGTGCTTTTTGTGCAGAATTTCATCAATCCCTGTAGGATTGGTTTGGTTTACTTCACATTTATTGTGAGCATTTGAAACTTTGCAAATCAAGTTCTGTGTTCCTTTGGTGGTCCGTTTGTCCTTGGATTAGACATAATCATAGAGCTAAAGTCTCATAAGAGTTAAATAACTAGTTGCAGGTTGCCATAGTCCAAAGCTTTCTGGGTATGTGTATATATATACATATGCAAGTTAAATGGATATCTTAGCTTTTGCTATTGCAAAAAGAAAAATAGTTAAAAACTTTTTTCAATACTAGTGACATGTGTGTCAAAAGCAAAAAAAAGAGAGAAAAGAAGGAAAAAAGAAAATACTGTATGACACATGTAGGAAGAAAATAAAATATTAAAATTGTGTATATTTCACAATTACAGAGGTAAAGTATAGGGAGTAGTTTTCAAAAAATAAGATTCATTTCCTCTTTGAATTACCATGATCCACAGTGTGAGTACAAATAAAGCAGATAAAACAATAATACCTTCAAGAAAACACAGAAACAAAACAAAACAAAAAGCTATTAAAGGCAGAAAATGTTACAAAAGGCACATCAGGTCAATATTGGTCACTAATACAGATTTTCTTCCATGAGGTAGTAAATGAGTTGCCCTACAAGGCAATTTGTGCAAATACAAGGGTCAATCAAATAAAGTGTAACAAAATAGTACAAATCCAGCAATAAAGAAGTTCAATCACAATCAATAGTCAAATACAATCAATGCAAGTGATTATTCACCATCAACAGAAGGTACTAATTTTACATGGCTACAATGAATCCATAAGTCCCTCTCTCCAATTTTTGTGGATGTTGGTATAGTTAGTAGGATCTGGAATGTCCCATCATAGGCAGGTTCAGTCGACCCAGTATGTTTTAAATTCTTTATGTACACACTATGACCTGGGTTTAAATCATAAAGTGAGAAATCAGTGGGGCCTGCTTGAACATCAGCTCCAGAGTCATAGAGTTCTTTCAATTTTATTTGTAATTGTCTAATATATGTAGCAATGGTAGTATCCCATCCTAACAGTGAGGTATAGGCAGGGGAAAATGGTTGTGCCTGAATATGTGGATGTCCAAATAACATCTCAAATGGTAAGGTGTGTAAATCGCCTCTGGGTCTGCTTTTGAGATAAAATAGGGACAGAGGTAGAATTTCAGGCCACTTTAAATGAGTCTCCATGCATAATTTGCCAATCATGGTTTTAAGTTCTTTATTCATTCGTTCAACTTGACCAGTGGTCTAGGAATGATATGATGTATGAAATTTAGGAGTTATCCCCAGACATGAATAAATTTGAGATAACACTGAATCAGTAAAATGAGTTCCTTTATTGAAATCAATACATGCTGGCAGGCCAAAATGAGGAATAATTTCTTTCAAAAGGATTTTAGCAACAAAAAAATGCTGTGACATGAGCAGTAGGAAATGCCTCAGGCCACCTGGTCAGTTGATCAACTATGACGAGACAAAATTTATACTGTCCAGCTTTTGGCATAGAGATAAAGTCAATTTGTAGGTGCTCAAATGGTGTGTAAGCAAGAGGACACCCACCAAAGGCTTTTCCTTGAAAGGCATGTTGATTAAAGGCCTGGCAGGTAGGACAAGCTGTACATACTTTTGAGGCAATTGCAGTTATTCCAGGTGCTATCCATACTCTTTTAACAGAGTCTACAATGTCTTGGGTGCCAAAATGACAATGTTTATGAATAGATTGACAAATGTGGTTATAGAAAGCTCTAGGGAATAAGAGTTTGCCATCTGATGATACCCATACTCCATTTATCTGTTTTGCTTTAAATTTCTTCTTCCATTTTTCCACTTCCTTGTCATTATAAGAAAGGGATAGATCCAAATAATCAGTAATTATTAGTGTCATAATTAGTTCAAGGCCTTCTAAGGATGCTAGTTTTGCTGCAAAATCTGCTTGGTTATTTCCCCTGGAGACAGGGTCAGTGCCACGTGTATGTGCAGAGCAGTGAACAACAGCTATAGCTTTGGGGACCTGAATGGCAGAAAGAAGTTCAGTAATAAGTTTTTCATTGGCAATACATTTTCCAGCTGATGTTAAGAATCCCCTCTGAAGCCAAAGCATGCCAACAGCATGACATATGCCAAAGGTATATTGGGAGTCTGTGTAAATTGTGTCTCTTTTATCCTTTGCAATAATACAGGCCAGTTTCAAAACTGTGAGTTCTGCACCCTGTGCAGTTACATTTGAGTGCAAGGAAGCTTGACCACCAAGTATCTCAAATTTTACTCCTACCTGGCTCCTATAATCTAGTCCCTATTCTGTCTTTCATAATCTGGCAACTTTCTGTAGTCCTGGCTACTGATTGGGTAAATGCTTAATTGCTTAAATCATTTTAATTGGGCCCTGACTCAAAGACCTATTATAGATTTGTTTTTCCTTTATTTAGATTTTTTTAGACATAAGACTTTTACATTTTGTATTTCATTCACAAGTTATTTTCTCTTTTATTTGGATTTTTTTATGATTTTGATTTTCTCTTGCCAATTGATTTATATACCTCATAACTCAGCCATGCATTCCTAAGTGATCCCTGTGTTTTTCAATCACCCTCTTTGGGGGGGGGGGCATGTATAATTATTATTATTTAAATTGCAAAGTTTAAATTCCTTTTGAGAGTAATTTTAGCTTAAGAAACATGATACCTCTCCAAATCCAGAAAGTGAACTGTTTGGAGAAGACACAATTAAGATGCTTGCACAGACAATACCTTGCACCAGAAGATCCAGAGCAAACTTTGGGATGTGGTGATTTGAGCTGTGTGGGGTTTGAATGCATTTGTTTTGTATTTATACTCTTATGCCAAAGGGTACTGCCCCCTAACTGGCTTTTTGTTAATGTGCCTAGCAATTATTGGTTTTGTTCTCTTTTCATCTTATCCTCAAATTATTGTAATTTCATAGCTGGTATGTTTACAAGACCCACTGGAGAGACTAGTCTTCCACGAGTCTCAGGAGGGAATGTATAAATGGAGATTTTGAACCCTAGATTTCATTTCCCAGAAGTCCTTGGTATTTCCCAGAATTCCCTATAATCTCCCCTGTGTCTTCACATTGGTGAGATCACATTTTTGTTATTTAACTGGCATAAGTAGTGATGGTGGTAAGGTGGGGAAAATTTGAAAATGGCTAACCAGCCATGGGCACATGGTTGTTATTTTGTATCCTCTTTATTCCTTGATTTCTAATGATCCTTAATAAACCTCATAAAATGCAATATTTTCATTATTGTAGATATAATTTAATTTTTATAGGAAGAAATAGATTTAAAATGGCTAAGAAATTGAGCAGCTTGTGAAAAATAAGTTTGAAATTTGGATTTCTGGGACAGTGGAAAAATGTTAAAGATAGAGACAAGTAAACCTAAGTTCAAAACTTATCCTTAACACTTACCAGCTGTGTGGCCCTGGCAAGTCACTTGGCTTCTGCCTGCCTCAGTTTCCTCATATGTAAACTGGAATTAATAATATCACCTACCTCCTAAGATGTATGAAATGAGATAATCGGTTTGGGGCCCCTCAGAGGCAAATACACAAGCCTAGAGTCTAGAGAGGGAGAAAGTAGCAGATACCTGAATTCCTGGGAAACTACAATGTCCTGGAATCCTTTTGATGGATCAGGCTTTCAGGAGGAGTTTATTACCTCCTCTCATCCAGAACACACATATTTGAGATGAAAGAAGTTCTACATAATTTATCAAGTTGTGACTTACTCATTAATTTAGCATAAGCAATGGACCTCTGATTTCCTTTGCACAAGGAGCCCCTTATATGATGAAACTCCTTTGCATGCTGGTACCTTCTCTGCAACTCCTATAGACTTAGAAAGATGGCTAGCGCATTGAGAAGTTGTGACTTCCCCAGAATCACACTATTCTGTATCAGAGACACGACTTGATCTTAAGTGTTCCAGGCTTTGAGGCCAGCTCTCTAGTTAGGACACAATACTACTACTCAGATCATATTGACATGCTCACAAAATATTCTTAATATTTGCTATCAGAGCTACATGTTGTAAAGATAATTTTAGTGTTGTGACTTTAAATCTAAAATTTAATTGGTCGCCAGGGAAAATCCCAAATAATAAAATATCCAAGTCAGCTGGAAATTTATGGTGATTTAATTGATATTGTGGAGTAGATTAAGAAGAAGGAAAAAGAGTAGGATTTCTCCTGCCTGGCTAGTACTGGGCAGGAAGATTAGGAGATCTAGAAAGTAAGGTTTTGGAGTGTGAAGGAGGAAGGAATCAACCTGAACTCCAAAAGGGCTCAGCCAAGCTGCCCGAACCTGAATCAGTTCAAGGGCAAACTCACCACCAAACCCAGACAAAATAACTTCCACCACTCCAAGATGTTGTAACACCTAGCACGCTGCCAGCCAGAGTTGCCTCTCCAGGGAAAGAGAGAGAAGAAAGCCAGTGACGTGCCTTATATAGACAGTTTTATGTCACTTTCCTGAGTCTCATCTGTACCAATGATAGCTTAGCTTGACTTAGGATAGCTCAGGGGTCTGTCCGCTTTTTCTGCACATGTCTGTTGAAGGCCATTGCCTCAGATAATTAAATCTTTGAGTATGGTGCAGGCATCCTGACCTTGTTAAACTGAGTAGGGTGGAGAAAAGTAGAGTTCCCAAGACTTGATTCTGTTAAACCAAGTATCTTCATTGTTACTAATTGGGAAATAGCTAAGTCAGATCTTCTACAGTACAGTCTGATTAGGGTGGAATAGTTTTAAAATTCACGATGTCCATTCTATGCTCCCTCTACATGCCTCTTAATACATTTGTCTATAGAGAAATTTCAGGAAAAGAAGCTCACTAACTCCTTGAATAAAAAAAAAAAATAACTGCTTGGAGAAAATGCCATGAAGAAACTTACACTGCATCAGAAGATCCAGAATGAATTTTGGGATGTAATTGATTGAACTGAAGGGGATTGAACACATTTACTCTGAATTTAAACTTTTATGCCAAAGGAGATTACCCCCAATTGGCTTTGTGTCAATGTGCCTAGAAAACAATGGTTTTGCTCTCTCTTTTCTAGTTACCTCTTATCTCCAACTATTGTAGTTTCCTCTTAGAAAGTGCAATATTGTATGCACCTTTAGCTAGAAAATATTTAGAGGTATAAGCTAGTTATGTTAAATGATTCATTGAGGAGACTAGTCTTCCAAAGAATCACAGGGGGATTATGAAGATATGATTAACTCTCCCCTTATCTATTTTTAGCTAATCAAATCAAGAACTTAAAGTACCCCTACTTGACACTAAGTAAGAGAGTTTGCAAGTCACTTACTAGAGTAAGCTCACCCCTCCAAAGGTCACTGCCTACCCCCATTGGACAGTGCTAGGTGAATTGAATGACTACAATTGGTTCCTAAAAAGTGTGGGGGGGAGGTGACAGGAAGTGATGTGGAGAAAACTACTTTAAAAAGGCCAGCTTAAGGATTCAGTCACTGACTGAGTTGGTGAGCCACACTGGAGGAGAAGAATCTTTCCTTGGATCCTGGGGTGGTGAGTGGAGTGATTCCTTCCTTGGTTCTTCAGTGAGGAGACCCTCTCTGCTCATTGGTGCTTTGGTGGGACACTCCCATTAGCATGAGTTCTGCTGATATTCTTGGTGCTCTTAGCCTCATGTGCACTGAAGGTTTTTTCAGTGTCTCCTGTGTAGTTTGGGGGTATAAAAGGATGTTATTAAGGAGGATACTGTGGTATATACTTTGCTGGATGATCACAAAGTACTTTTCAGCTCTCCTCCTTGAAGGAAAGCCAAGAGTGACTTCCCTTCACTGGGCCAGCACACAAACTACTTGCACATACACACACACACACACACACACACACACACACACACACACACACACACATAGTCTATTTATTTATATTATATAATAAAGATGAATAATAACAGAATGCCTTAACTCTAAGGGAAACTAATTACTCCACCCAACCTCTTTCACCTCATGATAAAGTATTTCTTTGTCTTGAGAATTCACTCAAGCTACTCTCAAACTCCTTATCACTGACTAAAACCCATAACGACACTATCTGACTAAAACTATCTATATTCTTTATATAAGAATAAATTATTTTTATTAGGTGTCTCCAAGTAGACAAATAAGTTAGCCAAAATGTCTCAGAGACTAACTGACAAGTGTGTGATTCTGAGATGACATTCAGAGTCCAGACAAGCAGGTCTTCGGTCTTTCTCCTCTCACAACAGTTCTCAAAGTAGCAGATCTGACACATTCTTCTTTCCAATGAATTTCCACAGTGAGGAAAATAGAAAGCCCCTCACGATGGTTTCAGAGTTCTCTTTCTTTCCTATCACAGCAGAGCTATATCCAGAGAGCAAGAGCTGAGTTGGCCGATCTCTTCGGAAGTCAGAGACAAACTGCTCCCAGAACTCTGCCTGCTCTCCTCCTTCAAAGCTCCAAGCTTATGCACAGAGTTTTTTCTTGCCTCAGCCACTCTGTAGTCTCTGAGACAACCCCACAAAATTCCTTATCTTATCAAACCTAATCAATATATTTCTAATTTCCTTATTATACCTGGCTCTTTGGATTTTGGCTTCCTAATTAGGACTTTGGATTCTGGTAAGATTCACTTTCAAATTTGCATTTGTGGTTTGGAAACATTAGGATTAAACTTAAGGTATTTGTAGCTAGGCAGTACTTTCTATCTCTATCTATATTTTCTCACTTTCACTCTTTCCACCTCTTTGTAAATTAAGCTGCTAAAAGTCATTTTGACTTAAGCTGTAATATTTTTAAATTGACAACTACAATATTACTTTAGAACTTTCATATTAGCATAAAAACCTAAATTTAAATTCTTATGCTCTTCTTGTAGTCTCTGACTTATCTTCTTCCTGCATTCAGTTCTTCCATTTTTGTTTTTATGTCATTTTAATTTACAAATATTTTCTTTCTTAAAAATTGTATTTAGTTATTTTATATGCATCTATAATCCATCTCTTCCACTACCTACAAATATTTCCTAATATGAATGTTACAAGAAAAGATGTAATGGTTATTAAATATGAATAATGTTGTCCTAAATTCTTGATTTTTTTTATCTCTCTATATTATTTTAAAATGTCCATGTTACCATTAAGCTTCATAGGGGCCTCAATTTCCATTGCTGTACTTCATGAAAAGAATCCTGGACTCCAAGTCATATAAT
The DNA here is from genome assembly GCF_027887165.1 of Monodelphis domestica. Taxonomy (NCBI): domain Eukaryota; kingdom Metazoa; phylum Chordata; class Mammalia; order Didelphimorphia; family Didelphidae; genus Monodelphis; species Monodelphis domestica. The sequence goes on along the minus strand of NC_077228.1, from coordinate 498,613,687 downwards.
GGGTGGGGTTGGGTGGGAAACGGTTAAATCCTGTTTCTGTCACTTACTACTTATCATGATTATGGGCAAATCCCTTTATTTCCCTGAGCCTCAGGTTTTCATCTGTAAAACTGTTGCCTTTCTTACCATTCAGGTTTTTAATAAGGACATTTTAATTTGCATATCATGTGAGCACAAGCTATTAACATACCAGATATGATTTAAGCCATCTCCTGGTATGAGACTTTGGGGTTGTTTCTTCTTGTAAATAATGCTATTAGAAATAACTGGGTTTACTTTATTGATCCATTGGAGAATGTTTCCTTGGAGTCCGGGGAATCTGACTATGGGATACTTACATTCAGTATTTAAGTTAGATGTATCAGACCACTTGGACAAGTCCAGAACCCTGAAAATGAATGACTGAGGATTACCATGGCCCTAAGAAGATACTGGAGAACTATGGAATCAGAATAGTAAGGTCCCAGTGGACTCTATTGTCATTCCTCAATTACAAGGGAGGAAACAGCCTCTAGAGAGGAAATGACTTGCTCACAACAGAATGAGTTAGTTGTAGAGCTAGGCTTTAAACTCAGATCTCTTCATTCTGAGTATAGGATTCTTTCTACTAAACCATGCTTCCTCAGTTTCTCTCTAAATCCATTTCTGTCCCTTCTTACTTCATCCCTTACCGCTTGCTCATTTTCCCAAACAAGAATCCCTTCTGATTTTCCTTCTCCTGTCAATGGCATGACCATTTCCAGTCTCGCTAAAGGAGATCTTCAATAATCCCTTTCATTAATCCCTATGACCCATTTCCCCCAAGTTACCTTTATTCTTCATATCTTTCAGATGGAAACTCCTTCTTCTTTCCACAACTACCCAACCCAAGTCCACATTTCTTCATGTCTGCTTTATACAACAATATCTCAGCCATTTATTCTGCCCTCAGGAGCTCCTGACACTAGTTTTAAGATACTTTTGCTTTTTTATTTTAAGGTTTTACGTTTTGTTCTTACATTATGAACATTTATGGATTACTCCTCCTTGATGAAAGGTCTCTTGTAACAGTTAAATTAGATTAACAATCCTCTGACTTCATCTTGATGTTCAGGCAATATTTCATGCACTACTCTTGGCTGTTTAGTCAATCAAGACAATTATAAAATCATCCCCACCCACCCTCAAAGTCCCTTGCTCCCTTTTGATTTGGGCGACTTGCCCTAATACTGTGCAACTCTTGACCCCACCCCACATCTACTTTCTTGATTTCTGCTTCATACATCCATTCAATACACTCTATTTACTAAGCCCTGAACACTTCCTAGCTGTGTGATCGTGGACAAGTCACCTCTGATTGGCTGACAAAATGATTCCACTGAATCTACTGGAGAAGGAAATGGCAAACCACCCCAGTAACCCTATCTCTTCGTTCACTATGGTCCATTGGATCATGAAGAGGTGGGTATAAGCTGAACAATAAAATAACAAGCACCCAAGCAACAAGGAAGGAAGGAAGGAAGGAAGGAAGGAAGGAAGGAAGGAAGGAAGGAAGGAAGGAAGGAAGGAAGGGAGGGAGGAAGGAAGGAAGGAAGGAAGGAAGGAAGGAAGGAAGGAATGAAGGGAGGGAGGGAGGAAGGAAGGAAGGAAGGAAGGAAGGAAGGAAGGAAGGAAGGAAGGAAGGAAGGAAGGAAGGAAGGAAGGAAGGAAGGAAAGAAGGAAGGAAGGAAGGAAGGAAGGAAGGAAGGAAGGAAGGAAGGAAGGAAGGAAAGAAGGAAGGAAGGAAGGAAGGAAGGAAGGAAGGAAGGAAGGAAGGAAGGAAGGAAGGAAGGAAGGAACGAAAGGAGGGAGGGAGGGAAGGAGGAAGGGAGGGAGGGAGGGAGGGAGGGAGGAAGGAAGGAAGGAAGGAAGGGAGAAATAAAACAGATCATGACATTCAGGAACTGAAATACTATTGGGGGAAAGCAATATTCATCTTGTAAATGTACAGGAGTTACAAAGCAGATCTAAAATAATTTATGGAGGGCAAGGCATTAGAAATTGGGAGTATCTGGACAAACTTCCAGTAGAAGATGACACTTGAGTTGAGTTCTGTATGAAACAAGGGATTGTACAAGGATGAGGTGAGCAAGGCTAGAGAATGATCTTTACAAAGGCTTATAAGAGGGATTGTCACATATAGGGCACAGCAAGCAGACCAGGCACCTGAAAGGGACATCCAGAGAGGAATATGAAAGAATCCTAGAACAGTAAACTAAAGTCAGATAGCAAAAGACTTTTAATGCAAAAGGAAAGGAATATGTGTATTATCCTCCTTCTCCAACTCTTCTTCAAGATAAGGAAGTTGAGGTAAATGGGGTTAAGTGATTTGCCCAAGGTCATATGGCTAGTAAGAGTCTGAGTTCAGATTTGAATTTAGGAAGATGAGTCTTCTATCTACTACTATATCTACTGCACCACTTCACTACCTCCATTGAAGTAAGTGCCTTCCAACCTTGAGATTCTTTGATTGAATGACCACCTTGCTGTAAAATCCAATGGCTTTTTCTCCATTTCATCTCTTTGATCTTTGCAACCTTTGATACTGCAGACCACCCTCTTCTTTTTCTTATATTCTTTTTCTTGGCTTTTTGAGCTCGTGATCCTGATTTCTCAAGCTATTTCTCTCATCCTTTCTTCTCTGGCCTCTTTACTCCCCCACACATGTGCTGAGCTCATTGGACAAGGAAATGTAGACCTATAGAAGTAGGATTGTATAGGATGAATGGAAGCAGTAAGAAGTTTCTCCTGAGATGAGCTCATTGGAAATCATACCCCTGCTGGCTGTGAGGAGTAATCATAGTTGCCAAGGGACAACTGGGGAAGGAGCTTTCTTGTTATGAAGAAGAGAAAAATGAAATGAAAACTTTGGCTTTGAAATGAAACAAAATGTTCTTTCTGGGAAACAATCTGCATCCCAGTGGAGCATCTTGGAAGTTCTGGGCCCAGATGGAGATAAAGGAGGAAGCATAGGATAGCAATGGGAGGAGCTGTGAGGGACAAAGCAGGAGGGACCTAGACTCTGGATGTGTTGGTGAATCAGTATCTTTAGGGCAACACAGCTTACTCCAATCTTCCCATGGATACATAGATGTCCCATATTCACCAAACCCTGGACTCGTGCATGGTCTGGTAAACCAAGTGCTAGACTTGGAATTAGGGGGTGAACTGACTTGGATTCCTGCCTCCAATCCTCACTTGCTATGTAATGTCAACATGGAAATCTAGAAATCCCCAGTTCTAAGGGAAGTAGAAACTCCAGGTTTTGACCTTGTCACAGAAGATTTCCCCCTGAGGGAAGGTCCCTCTTCACCAGACAATAGACATCCACTTCAGGTGGGAGGCAGATCCCATCCGAAGTCAAGTAGCTCTTTTGCCTCCAGAAGCCTTTCCCAGTATATCACAAAGCTTGTGAGACTGACTCACTACCTACTGCACCAAAGCTGAAGTGGATGTTAATTTGTCTGGTGAAGTGGGACCTTCCCTCAGGGGGAAATCTTTTGTGACAAGGTCAAAACCTGGGGCTTCTACCCTCAAACTAAATAAATTGGGGACTTCCAGATTTCCATGTTGACAATAACCATGGGCAGATTCCCCCACCTCCACCCTCAGCCTCAGTCTTCTCATCTGTATAATGGGAATGATAGTATCTGCATTACCTATTTCACAAGTTGTTATAAAGCAAATGAAATTTTATGTACGTGTGTGTGTATAAAGCTTTCAACCAACCATAAGACTATAAGCAAATGTTATTTATTATTAGAATATCATAGACTTGGTGGCTCAGTGGATAGAGAGCCAGGCCTGAAGTTGGGATATCTTGGGTTCAAATCAATCCACAGACACTTCCTAGCTGTATGGCCCTGGGAAAGTCACTTAAACACCCATTGCCTGACACTTACCGCTTTTCTGCTTTAGAACCAATGCATAGGATTGAGTCTTAAACAGAAGATGAGGGTTAAAAAAAAAAAAAGATCACAGACTTTAGAGCTAAAAGAGACATTCATGGTCCTTTATTCCAAACCCCTCATTTTACAGATTGGGAGATTGAGTCTTGTCCTTTCCTGGCCTCTAATTGCCCTACCAGGATCTGAAACCCAAACCCTTGTAGACTCAATTAACCTGTGTCTATATTTAGAGAAACCAGGAGTGGTAAATTCACATCCAAGAGCAGAGCTCCTCAGAGGACACAAGAGTCCCTGGACACCTGCCCTAACTGGCCAGTTCCACTCCTAACAAGTTTTGTGTTGAGAATGTAGTTGGCTTACCTGGAGCATAAACGAAGCTGCATCGCCCTCTGGTGTCCCTTCTGCATCCCACAGCCCTGCCTGGCAAACAAAATGGTACTCTGCTCAAAAAAAATTGTCCTGTAATGATCCAGCTGCTTATCAGGATTTCATTGTGCTTTCATTTCAGAAATGTTTGAAGATTTTGTGTGTATTTGTGTATTTGTGTTTAAAGTGCTAAAAGAATTATAGGCTCCAAAGCTAAAAGGGATCCTAAAATTCATCTCCTCCAACCTCATCATTTTTTTTCCAAATGAGGAAACTGAGTCCCAGAGAAGAGGAAGTGACTTGTCTAAGGTCATACATCTAGAAAGTGACAGTTCTAAGATTTGAAAACAAAGTCTCTGGCTCAGTCTCCTTTTCATACTTCTTTCCAATTTCTATACTACTAGTTTGGCCACAAAAGCAAATAAATACAGAATTTGAATTTCATTCTTCCTGGTTCCAGGCTTAGCTTTCTTTCATTCCATGAATTCTGTCTTTCAAATATCTTGGGCTAAAAATTGGCTCATTGAAAAACTCACATACACACTCACACACATATACACACTCTCTTTTGAAAAAAAAATTAAACCAGGAGAAACTAGTTTTTTGTTTTTTTTTTCTTAATTCTCTGGTGTCTGAGGTTGTAGTGCTGTGTGGCTCTGGGAGGAGTGGAGAAGGTCCTTTACTGCCAACTACCCTTTCCTTGAACCTACAAAGATGGTTTTGACTGATAGCATTGTTTGGAATCCAAGGCTGTTTTTGCCTATAGAAAAACTGTAGTCACAACAAACAGGAAAATCAATTTCCAAAATACCCTTAAGGAATGGGCTAGAGCCTCCTCCAGCTCCTCCTCCCCCAGCTCCTCCTCCCCCAGCTCCTCCTCCCCATGAATTTCCCAAGGGCAATTCTCCTAGTTTGGGCTTCTCCTAGACTTCTTTAAATCCTCTACTGATGCCCTGCCACACAGATTTCTGAGTCAATTGGAATTAGCTCTGGAGGAGCTAAGATAGGGGTTTGGGTCAAAACAATTTTTCAAAAAAAATCTGTGGGGAGCAGCTGGGTAGCTCAGTGGATTGAGAGTCAGGCCTAGACATGGGAGGTCTTAGGTTCAAATCTGGCCTCAGACACTTCCCAGCTGTGTGACCCTGGGCAAGTATTGATTCCAAGACAGAAGGTAAGGGTTTTATTAAAAAAAATAAATCTTTCATAAGTGGATACTTTCCTCCACTAATTCAGATGTCATCTACTCGCTTTCCTGTTCATATTCCTTCCTGAGCTACTATAATTATACATATAGAAATCCTGAGACCTCTGAAATAAGTTAATTGTTTTTTAAATGAAGAATTTGATACCATACCTACTCAATTTATAGAAATATTCTGTTATTTATCACAGTTGTTTGGAGTTGGAATGGGTCACAAAGGTCATCCAGTCCAACCTGACCAGGAATTCCCTCTACATCATTTTGGACCAGTTGTTACAGACCTCTAGGGAAGGGAAGACTGTCATGGAATACTAAAAAAGTCCCTAGGCATAGAGCCAGATGATGTGGGTTCCAATAATTTATTTTCTATGTGACCTTGGACGAGTAATAACTTCTTTGTGTCTCAGTTTCCTCATCTATGAAATGGATATGAGGATACTTGCTGCCCTGTGCCTGCCTCACAGGTTGTTGGGAAGATCAAATGAGATGATGGTGCTGTGGGGAGCTTGAAGTGAACCCCCTGGGTTTGGGAAGGGTATCCCTTGCAAGAATGCACGACTCCAAAACTTAGCTTAAGAATAAAAAGAGAAATTTAGTAATTTAGAAGGTAATGCTGAATCCAGCCAGGACAGCATAGTTGGAAAGTTTCCTCCTAGAGGGCATCAATTCTGGGGTCTTTATACTCTTTACATCAGTGAAGGTGTGGTTTCAGAGTGGTGTGCAGAAGCACCCATAGGGGATGACCCTCATAGTTTAGGGGACAAATAGATGCCTTAGATACAACCAGATGATATCAAGGCATTCCCTGGAAGTGTATCTTTATGTCCATCTCAAAACATAAAGTGTGACCCAAGGAGGATAATCTTCTCAGGGTCTTCTGTAAGTAGTTATCAGATGTTTAGGGTTTGTAGTGTTGATTTGGAGAAAAACACAGAACTATTAAATAGTCAGAAAAACCAAGTCTTTAATCAGGAAAGGGATGCGCTACAATCCTTAGGCCTCCACACAGAGTCAGAGGCTCAAAACCCACATAGAGTTGAAGGCTCTGGCACTCTGGCCACAGGATCCCTGGGAGAGATCACCATGTGAGATGATGGCTCTAAGGAGAAAAATAATTTGGGGAACTTATATGAACTGAGAGACAGGGAAATATGACTGATTGGCATTACCATGACTACAAAGAAATGGGAATGTTCAAACTGCACTGACAGACTTGGGAAAGGAACCATAGCCAGAGGCTGGGCTACCAGGGAGAGGCTGATACTTTACAATGTATACAAAAGGGAAACATTCAGACAAGGGTTGGGCTGCCTGGGAGAGGACTTTGATACAATGGGATATCTTCTAAAACTAAAAGGGTATTTAGTATATGCTTAAATTAAGCCCCACCTAATCTGGGATAATCAAGTACTTCAGGGTCTGTTATTCAGTCTGATATGGCAAGTCTGAGACTTTCCTGGAGGCAAATTCTCAGGGGAGCAGGGGCAAAATTGGGGTCTCCAGTTTTCAAGCTAACTAAACTTGGGGTTTCTAGATTTCAAGTTGACATCCCCCCCCTTGTGGTCAAGGCTTAATGCCTTTGACCACACAAAAGAATAAGTGGGTGTTGCTTAAGAGAGTTTGACCCTGTTACTAAAGGTGGAAAACTTTGGGGTACAAGTATAGACAACTGGCATTTGGGGGCATTCCCCAAATGCTTGGCACATTAACAAAGGAACAGAAAGCAGGCAGTCTGCTTCTGTTATGATGGGATTTGGGGTGAGGAAAGAACAATGGGGAACATTAAAATAAAATCAAATTTATTTGTTGGAAGAGTAGGAAGGAACAGAGGTTTTAGGGATAACTATACTTATATTTATCGTAAAAGCTAAACTTTATAAACTAGCTAAACTATCTTATTAAGCTAAGCATTAACTTTCCAACATCCAAGTCTTACACCAGGAGTCCAATCAAATAGGGCCAGGATCTTCAATTGGTAGATGTCCAAGTAGTCCAGACATCTTCTTATTGATGCTACCAGCAGCCAGATCCAGGAAACCTCTTTCCTTGATGGTCTCAGGAGAAAAATCCTCTTCAAGCCTTAGGTCCTTCCAGGAGAGCAGACTATGAGATGAAGCAAACATTGGGCATAGAATTTTCCCAGATCCCAAGGCCCAGGCTCCCATGTGATCCTTAGTCACATGCTCCTGTCAATCATTCTCTAAGGTTTGCATCTCTCAGTTTTTGCAACAGTTTTTGCAAACCTTTCATCCTTTATCACACTTCTAACAAAGTTAGTAGTAGTAGTCTCTCAGTAACCGAAGATGACGATTGTCTTTATGCATTTTTGGGCACAAAGACACTTGTGCATGAAGATTTAAGTGGAAAAGTCGATGCACAGAGATAGTCCCACTCTCTCGGCGTTGGAAGCCTCGGTCCATTGGCACAAAAAGTTGTTACACCTGGAGACTTCCTCAGCTACATTGGATGGCCATGTCGTCTTTTGTGCTCCAACACGCCCTAAGCACTCCACAGTGCCTTGCTGTATCGCCATCTCAGCTGTTGAACCTTCTTGTTGGTTTCTTCCGCCTGTTCCACCGAAACAGTCTTCACATGCTGGGTAAGCAAAGCCCTAGTTCACCAGGGGTCGATGACAACCCTGTGGCTACCCTCACAAGGTTTAGCCAGCCTGTCGCAGCCATTGCCCTAACAAAGGTATAACAAACAAAACACTACCTCATTTCCCCAAAGTCTTTTAGTCTTTCAAATGGGTGCTGATGAAGACATCAATGTACTCTCCTTTGCAGATCTCTCTTTTGGGTAGACAACGTCCTTGCTGCAAGAGAAAACAGGAGAAAACCATAAACCTTCAATAAGACTTGAATAACTCCCAGTGATTTTGCTTGCTATTTCATATGGGATTAAAATATGCCGCTAATTTTTGGTCTGCTTTAAAATGTCAGCAGTCCTTAAAAATACTTGCCACTTTTGTTTAGATCAATTATTAAAAGCAATCTCATTAGCTAGTTCTTAACACCTTCTTATTAATTCTATCAGAATATTTTATATCAATTACAAAAATATGTAAGCTATATGCTTAATCATAAAAAAAGATTGTTTTACTCTATACCAAGGTAATCTTATTAAACAACAATAAAAATAAGTACAAACTAAACTATAGAAATATATAAGCAAAAATAAAATCCATATCGAAGTTTTATCAGGGCTTTTGAATCTGAAGATGGCCCCTCTCACTGTTAGTGGCAAAATAAAAATATCAGTAAAATTCTAATTAAGTATCCTATTAAAAACATCAATGGAGACAAGAAACAGAATACTTATCTGGTTCCAATAGTCCTTGGGAAGCTTGGTGAAGTCTTTCTTCTGTAGCTATGAGGTTCCCTGAAGAGATGTTTTTGGTAGCTTCTTTCCTTCAGGTTCTAGGCTGTAAAAATCTTGCATAGATTTTGGCTCCCTGATAAGTGGCTGGGATAATAGTTAGGTCTCCAGGGACTCTGATTGAATTATCTTTCAACAAGAAATCTAGCAAAATTAACCTTAATAAATTCTAAAATAAACATTAATAAATTAATAAACATTAATAAATTAATAAACAAAAATAAATTCTATTAATAAAAAAAAAACTTCAACCACACTCCCAAAATGGGGTGATAAATAAAATGTAGCTTTTTTCAACTCTCAATTGCTAAGGTCAGGTTGGTCAGTATGACCTCATGGCTCAAGTGTCCTATCCAGAGGATTGTCAGTGCTGTAGTCTTCTGAGCCCACCAGAAGAAATTGTCCCAAGAACTCCCCTTTACCCTGTATTCTTCAGTGGGATAAGGGGTTAGGGAATTCTGGTATAAAAATACATGGAACTCCAGGAAGCCCAAAGTATATGCTCCAAAGTTGATATAGGGACTAAGGCAGGATGTAGTTAAAACTACTGACTTAAAAGATTCTTCAGGTGACCACTCTGGTGTATAAAATGGGGTGCTGACCTGAGAAGTTAGGGGGGCCATATGGTGACCACAGATGAATCTGTACCTTGAATGGGGCACAAATAGATCTATCTATGAATTTTAGCATTTGGGTAGCATTAATTCCCCATTCAGAGGAACTATTGTAGGATGCTAACCTATTGGGTCTGATGCCAGCCTTGAGTAAAGTTTTTAGCATAGTGTGGTTGTTTGGAAAGGGGGTTAGGGTGGAGAACTTCTTGAAGCTATCCCTGGGAGTTTGGTTGGTTTCATTGGGATACCCATATATATATTGTTACTGCTATCATGAAGGTGGCAAGATCCTCAGAGCAATTTCTACATAGTGTATGAGTCATATTAAAAGGAAAAGGGTTAGTGTTCCAACTCTTATCAAAGCACTTATACCAGAAGGGCTCTAGGTTAACCCACCCATCCTTGATGAATACTGTCCCAGTGTGCTAGGCTTGGGCATATTCTATAAAAGTGAGAGGCTGTCCTGTGAGAAAGCAAGTAGCATCCTCTAAGGTATTTCATAGGGAAGTAGCCAAAACTGGAGTGGATGTAAATCTCCTGGAAGCCTCAAAGGCACTGAGACCATGGGCTAGAGGTCTGGGACTTTTTCCACTTGTGGGGTGGGGGGGCAGGGTGTTTCATACAAATCCAACAGTCAGAGGAACCTGCTTTTGCTACTGCTTCCCCAAGTTGAATCAAGGAATTATCTGTCCAGCTGGCTGGGTATGCATACTTTAAAACAAAAAGAAGACCCAGAATGTGAGGAGAGGAATAAGTCATGGGTCAGGTAGTTAAGAGTTAAAGTAACAAAAGTAATAAGAGAGATTAAGATAACAGGGAGAGAGGGGGAGGGGATACTTATTCCAAAGTGCCCTTCTGTAGGTTTTTCCTGCAGCAACAGAGGAATTTGAGATCTTCCACTGGCTCACAAGAATAGGTGTCTTCTTCTCCCCCTCTACCAACTGTTTAGGATTTAATACAAGAGGCATGAGTCCATGTATTCTGTACCTCCAGTTTGACAGTATTGGGGGTGGATAGGATAATTTGATAGGGACCCTCCCATCGAGGTATTAGCTGGGTTTGATCCTTCTGTTCTCCAGATTTTCAGGTAGACCAAGTCTCTTGTTTAGGCGGGGTGTGTGAATTCCTCTCTATCCTCCTTTGAAGTTTTGGGGAGAGTCTGATTGGTGTATTCCCTTAGAGCTTGATGAATGGGACCAACTTGCTTAGAGAATCGCATAACACTATGGATTTCTGTATCTAAAAAAAATCAGAGGTTAAGAAAGGTTTCCCATACAGGAAATCAAATAGACTTAGCCCTAGATTTACTGAGGGAGCTATCCAAATTCTGGTCAGTGCAATTGGGAGGGCCTGGATCCAAACAATCTTTGCCTCCTCACAAAGTTTGGTGAGGGCTCTTTTTAGGGTCTGATTTATAAATTCTGATTTCCCTGAAGATTGGGGGTGCTAGGCTGAGTGTAGATGATAAGTAATGCCCAGTGCCTTGGCAACCATCTGTGTGATTTGTGCAATAAAGATGGGATCATTATCACTATGGAGTGTTCTAGGATTAGGGTCAGAGCAGGCAATGGAGTGGTTTCTGCAGCCCTTTTGGTGGTTAGGTCTGCCCCATGGTTCCCTTGGGCTATGTTGGAGTCCAGAGCTTGGACTGTGCATAACAGCGATCTGCCTTGGTAGTGTGACTGACTCAAGTAAGCTCAGGATTTCCTTCCTGTGCTTTAAGGGAGTCTTCTTGGAGGTTAGTAAACCTCTTTCTTTCCATTCAGCCTCATGGGTGTGTAGAACATGGAAAGCATATCTTGAGTCAGTATAGATGTTAGCCTTTTTCCTTTTAGCTAGCTGTAACCCTCTTGTGAGGGCAATCAGCTCTGCTTTTTGCACTGAAGTCCCAGGGGGAAGCCCTTTTGCATCCGGGCTATCTCAGATACCACTGAGTACCCTGCTTTCCTAATCCCATTTTCCATAAAAGATGCCCCATCTGTGAACCAGACCATGTCTGGGTTAGGTAATGGACTATCTTTAAGGTCTGGTCAGCTTGAAAAGTCTATAGTCTATAAATCCCTCACAGTCATGGGGGGTGGGGGTGGGGTCTTTTGGAAGAGGGAGTAGGGGAGTTGGGTTCAGCATCCTGCTAACCCTTAGGATGAGGTAGGGTGTGTTTAGCAAAAGAGTTCTGTATTTTGTAAGGCAGCCCCCTGTGATCCATCTGTGGCCTCTAGTTTCAGAATGTTGAAGACCCTATGAGGGGTCAGAATTTCTAATATTTAGCCCAGAGTTAGCTTAGATGCTTCTTTTGCCATGAGGACAGTGGCTGAAACAGCTCTCAAGCATGATGGCCACCCTTGGCTGACCAAACCCAATCATTTGAAGAAGTATGCTACTGGGCAGAGGTCAGGTCCCAGGTATTGTGCTAAAACCCCTATGGCAAATTGCTTTTTCTCATCCACAAACCAGAAAAACAACTTTTTGAGGTCTGGAATCCCTAAGACAGGGGCTGAGGAGAGCCTTGATTCTAAAAGTGAAAATGCTCATTCCTGATCACCCTCCCCCCCAAATCCAGGGGTTCCAAATCAGGTCCCTTTGTGGCCTCATAGAGAGGTTTCACAATGATTCCAAAATTTAGGATCCAAATGTGGCAAAACTCTGTCATACCCAGAAAATTTCAGGGCTCTCTTTTTTTGTGGAGGGAATAGGTATGGACAGGATAGCCTGTTTCAGGTCTCTGGTCAGAGAGTGAGAATTTGGGATGTGTTCCATATAAGTTACAGACAGAGATTAGTTGGGATATAGAGGCAGAGACTTTGCAACCCCATTTTCCTAGGAAGTTTAGAGTAGAAATTGTATCTGTAATAGAAGCAGCCTTCGATGGCCTAGCTATCAAAATGTCATTGACATATTTTAAGATTGAGCTACTTGTGAGTTTTAGGACCCTGAGATCTTTGCTGAGGGCATTCCCAAAGTAATGGGGACTGTCCTTTAGACCCTGTAGAAGGACACACCACATGATTTTGTGGGGTTGGAGGTTTGAGGGGAAGACCCACTCAAATGCAAAGAGGAATATGCACTCTGGGTGCAGGGGGATGCAAAAGAAATCATCTTTCAAGTCAATGGTAGAAAAACATTGAGAATTTCCTGGTATCTGAGCCAAACTGGTTTATGGGTTAGAGACAATGGGGTGGAAAGAAATTATTTCTTCATTTGCATGTCTAAAATCTTGGACCATACACCAAGCCCCATTTCTTTTTTTTTGCTGAGAGGAGGGTTGAATTACAAGGTGAAGAACAATTCTCCAATAGGTCATGGGCTAGGAATTTATCAGTGAGAGGTTGTAATCCCTTTCTGGCCTCTGGGCATATAGGGTATTGCTTTCTTTGTGGATAAGGAGAATTGGGTTTAAGGTGAACCATTACTGGGGTTGCATGAAAGACTCACCCAGGAATGTTTTGATCCTAGACTATGGGAAGCACTTTCTCCCAGATCTCTGATGATATTGTTGAGGGTTTCGGCAAGGGAGTGGCTAATCACAATGGGGAAGATAGAGTTGAGATAAGGGAGAATTGAAAGCCTAGCTTCTTCATGATATCCCTGTCCAGTGAGGGGCATGGGGAGAAGGGAATAACCAAAAATACATGTTGAAATAATTTGTCTTCATGGGCACAGGCTAGGGGTGCCATTTCTCTACATCTAAGTATCTTCCCACCAACTCCAATTATCCTGTGCTGTGATAAAATTGTAGGACCATGGTGAAATATAAGAACCAAGTAAGTAGTTCCCATGTCAATTAGAAAGGTTACTTACCTTTCTAAGGTCACTTACCTTAAGTCCACCTTACCTTCAGCCTTGAGAGAGACCCTGGGTTCATCCATGGTGACAGAAAATGGGAGCGAGCTGGCTCCAGGGCATGTCTGTTCTGAGTATTCAGGAGACTTGAGGGTAGGGAGATGCTTCTTGGTTTGCTGAGGTTCTGCTCTAGTGGGGCACTGGCATTTCAAGTGTCCCCGTTGCCAACAAGCTAGGCATGTAGTCAAGGACAGTCCTTCCTTTGAAGGACAGTTCTGTGACCAATTCCCATTCCATCCACAAGCATAGCAAGAACCCTTTAGCCTCTGCCCATGGGTTAGGGAGGTGAGGGCAGCTGTAAGCAGTTTCTCATAGGCCTGTCCTTCTGTTTCCACAAGGTCCCTGTTGTGAACAACCTTAAAAGCGGCATCTATTAATTGGTTCACTGGAATCTGGGGTCCCAGATCCATCTTCTGCAGTTTTGGCTTGATGTCTGGTGCTGACTGTCCTATAGAATGGAGGTGTAAGACAATTGCCCCTTCATCACACTCTGGATGGGCATTTGTATATTTTTTCACAGCTTTGACAAATCGGGACACGAAAAGAGCAGGATTTTCTTCTTTCCTCTGAGTAACCTCTTTAAGTTTGTAATAGTTCACTTGCTTTCTGATTCCTTTCTGCATGGCTTCGAAGAGGCAATCAATCATATGGTCCCTTCCACGTCTGTGTCTCTCATTCTGATAATCCCACCCAGGATCCTGCCCTGGCACAGCTGTGGCACCAGGGATTCCCACCCATATGCTGCTTTGAGCCTTCTCATCTCCTATTCCTATAGCCAAATTCCAGATCCTCTTTTTCTCATCTGGAGTAAAACAATTAGAAATAATAATATTCAAATCTGCCCAGGACAGGTCAAATTGTAGGGTAAGTGATTTAAACCCTTCAATGAACTTGGTGTGGTTTTCTGAGTAGCAGTCTAATTTCTCCTTAATATAGGCTAAATCTGTCATAGAAAAAGGCACATGTAGTGGAATTGTCCCATTTTGTGAAGGTACTTCCCTCTCAGGGAGCAGACAAGCCCTATTGCCATAACTCAGTCCACACTGGGTGTGAAGAGGGCTTGGGTGGGGGATGGAAGAGATGGGAATATCAGGCAGTGGGGGATATAAAAGAATGTTACGATAGGGAGTGATTTGGGGGATGGGAGTGGTCCCAGGCTCTGAATCCAGAGAGTAAGGTGGGGGTTTGGGAGCCAAGGGGTGAGGAGAGGAAACAGCTGAACCCAGAAGAGAAGATCCTGAAGTGGATGTTGTTTCTGTGGAGGCTGAGGAGGAGGGAGGCTTTGGTTGTACCTCAGCCAATGGAGCAATCCTCATAAAGGCTATATCATCTAGAACATCTTCCTGAGAACTTTCTCCACTGGGGGTCAGCAAGGGCACAGTAAGGCACATCCTACAGGTCTTCCTAAGGTCTGGGTTCCGACTAAGTTTAGTGAAGGCTGAAATATAGGGAATATCTGTCCATTTCCCTTCCCTCCTGCAGAACAAATCCAATTGACAGATGGTATTATAATTCAGGGTACCATGAATAGGCCAAACCTCTTGCTTATCAAGGGTGTAATGTGGCCATTCAACATTACAAAAATAAATTAGTTTCTTTCTTCTCAAGCTGTCTAGAGTCAATTTTTTCCAATTTTTAAGTATGCACCCCAAAGGGGAATCTCGAGGTATGCTCTGTCTCTGTCCCATTTAGATGAGGAATGGCCAATTGCTTACCAAGAGTCAACAACTGTGCATCCACAGAGGTTGCCTGACTTGTATCACTAGCTCAGCACTGAGGTGAGTCTCCTCTAAATTAGAATGTCTTCTAATATTGAAACAGCGGACGATAGGCCCCAAATCCAGCAGCCTGACTGACCTCTGAGGTCAATGGGAGAGAGAGCAAAAGAGGTCCCACAAAGATGTCACCCCTCAAAAATGGGGTGTTTCAGGAGTCCAAGAAGAGCCGCTTCCTACCTGAGAAGCTGTATTCTTGTGGATCATCCGGGGTACAGGAGCAGCTTTCCCAAGAACCAAACACGTTAGATGCCAAATGTTGTAGGGGGACTTGAGGCAAAGCACCTGAGTTTCGGAAGGGTACCCTTTCCAAGAATACAAGGATCCACAGCTTAGCTTAAAAATAAAAAAAATAAATTTATTAGTTTATTAGGTAATGTTGAATCTGGCCAGGAAGACAGCATAGATGATATCAAGGCATAGCCTGGAGGTGTATCTCTATGTCCATCTCAAAACCTAAAGGATAATCCAAAGAAGATAATCCTCTCAAGGTATAATGTTAGTAATTATCAGATGTTTAGGGTTAGTAGTCACAAGGATGTAAGGGAACAAAGAATTTTCCTGCTTACAGTTTGACCTGAAACACTTCTATAATTTGGGGGTACAATGTTCCATGCCAATCAGAAGCATCATGAAACATTCCATAAATTTCATCTATTCCTACTAATTCTTAGGGCAGGCCATTATTGGTAAGAGCCATTATCATTGCCTTCCAAGGCAGTATGGTACAGTCAAAGTGACTGATCAACCATTTACCATATATGTGACTTTAAGCTAGTAATTTCCTTTCTCTAAGCTTTTATTTTTTCATTGGTAAAATAAGGAATTAGACTCAATGTCATCTCAGGTCCCATTTAGCTGACTTCCTCAGCTCAGTGGATAGAATGCCAGTCTTGGAGTAAGGAAGGCTTATCTTCCTCAGTTCAAATCTGACTTCAGATACTTATTAGCCATGTAACCCTCAACAAATCATTGAACTCTATTTGCCTCAGTTTCCTTATCTGCCTCATCCTAATATGCCTCAGTTTTCTCATCTGAAGAAGCACATGGCAAATCACTCTAGTGTCTTTGCTAAGAAAAGCCCAAATTGGCTCAAAACTAGTCAGACATGACTGTAATGACTGATGTTAAACTTTGGGGATAAAAATAGAAGCATAAAAAATAGTCCTTGCCCTCAAGAAGCTTATATTCTAATGAGGAAGACAGCATTTAAAAGGATACCTGAAAAGGAGAGTAGAGGGTGCCCAATATGTGAGTATGATGGAGTTGGGATTTTAGCTGGTAAGAAATGAAGAGATGATTGTCCTGGATACGCTTCTTAAATGGAGGTTCTGTGAGGAGCCACCTATAAGGAGGAGCTTTGGGTGGAGAGCACTGCTGTGGTATGAATTCCAGGGCTAAAGAGGTTTCTGGGGCATAGTGGAGAAGTTTGGAGGAGTTCAGTAAGAAATGAAGAGACTATGGTGATTATACTTTAGGATAATGAGGCACTTGGGGAAGTTGCCCTTAGTGTAAGGGGGTGTGTTTTGCCTAAGTAGGTTATGTGTCTCCACACATAACCTACTAACTAGATATGACTGGCAGGGAGGCATGAAGAGATATATTTAGAGTCTCTGACCTCACCCTTCTCCAAAGGTGACTGATTCCTGCCAGGAGGGGAACAAGAGATTGGGACCAGAGACTAGCCACTTTATTCACCTCAGAGAAAGGGGGTACCAAGCTAGAATTATATATATCTACTCCCCTAAATATTGTGAGCCTAGAGAAATCATTTTTTGGTTCATATTGAGCTCCTGATCATTATCCCTTAATCCCTTGGGAGTGTCCCTGAACTATATATATAAAATTTAACCTCTGTTGAAAATGGAATCGATTCTTATTCATTATTGGTATTGGTACTACCAATAATTGTCACTTGTGAAAACAGGCTCTTGAGGTTGACCGTTGAGGGAAATGGCTGCTCAAGCAGTTGAAGGAAAACTCCTGCTTAGGCCAGTTATATATATATATATATATATATATATATATATATATATATATATAAACTATTTATTATGACTATTAAATTAAAAAAAGACAAAAGTAAAAGGAAATAAGTATTGATAAGAAATTCCCTAGTAACTAATAATTCTACATAAATTCCCAACCCAATTCTTTGCCTCATGGAAAGCCTTCTTGATCACTAATAGTGATCCTGCTTACCCTATACAATGTGGGTTTTTAAATTAATAATCAATAACTAAGTATTTTATTTTAAAAAATTTTATTAATAATAACTCAAGTAAAAGTAAGTACCTGAACTCAGCACCCTCTCAAGTAAAGAGAGTATGGGAGGAGTTACAGTTCACTTAAATACCATCATGCAAAATGCGAGGATGCAGGAAAAGGGAAAAGGATTCTAGGTAATACAGAAAGGAACTTTGGGTAGTGTATTTTTAGGGGTTCAAGAATTTCTAACTACACATCCCTCCCTGTGATCCTGCTGGGGAAACCAGTCTTCCCAAAAGGATCATGGAAACACAACTAACTTATAAATTTGCAATAGTTTGTGGATAAAAGGGGAAAAAAGAACAAAATCAATGATTACAAGGTTGACAAAAAGCCAATTTCGGGGCAGTCCCCTTTAGCATAAGAGTATACATTCAAAACAAAGGCATTTCAACCCCCCATAGTTCAATTCACATCCCAAAGTTCACTCTGGATCTTCTGGTGTAGCATGTGGTCTCTGCAGGCATTTTCATGGAGTCTTCTGACAGCAGAAGAATGAAGACATATCAGAGAACAGATTCCCAAAGAGAGATGAAGATGTGATCTTCAGTATTGTTATGCCAACCTCTATTTTCCCCCAAAATCTGTCCTGGGAGGTAGCAAGTTTCTTATCCTAAAATTGCTCAAATTTAAATCAAAGTTCAAACAATAATATCAACCCTCCTGTGGTGAATAATAATACATTTCCCCTTGAGGAAGATAGATGGATACACATAGAAATCACACAGGGATATGTAGTTGAGTTATGAGGCATATGAATCAATTTGCAAAAGAAAATCCAAAATATAAAAAAAATCCAAACAAAGAAGAAAAAATAACTTATGGATAAAATATAAAATATCAAAATCTTATGTCTAAAAAATCTAAGAAAAGAAAAATAAAACCAAACCTATAGCAGGTCCTTGAATCAGGGCCCAATGAAAATCATTTAAGCAATTATGCCCTTACTCAATCAGTAGCCAGGACTACAGAAAGTTTGCAACACTATGAAAGACAGAAAAAAGGGACTAGATTATTGTGTGATAGGGAAGTGTCATTCTCTGGGCTGATTTAACTTCACTCTCAAGGATAGGAGGAGCCAGGATGATAGCAAAACTTCAGTACTTGTTTGGGAGTATTTCACAAGGAGTGTGGTACAAGGTTTCCTGCATCTTAACATATGTCAAGTGCCGCAACCTTGAGTGTCACACTAGGTTCAAGTCCTTTCATATTGGCTTAGAAGTTTATCAATCTTACCTGGATTTGTTTGGTCCTTTTTTTTTGACCTTGTGTTCCTTGGCACTGTATAATGGTTATTTTGTTATTCCCTTCTGGAATCAGACAGAATCATTAAGCAAAGTCTCATAATTTTTTAACAATCAATGGCATCATTTTTATAGTCTAAGGATTTTTGGGCATGCATTGATATTAGAGCAAATGTTTTTTAAACTTAGATTTCTGCAAAATCAAAAAAGTTAAAGAAAAATCTTCTCAATATTGTTGACATGTGCTTCAAATACAAAAAGGAGAGAAAAATTAAAACTGAAATACTATATTGCATATGAAAGGAAAAACAATAATAAAAAAGTTTTTATTAATAATAACTAAAGTAAAAGGAAGTACTTGAACTCAGCCCAGTTGCAAGTAAAATGAGCATGGGAGGAGTTACAGCCTACTTAAATACCATCACGCAAAACCCGAGGATGCAGGAAAAGGGAAAAAGATTCTAGGTAATACAGAAATGAACTTTGGGTAATATAGTTTTAGGGGATCAAGAATTTCTTTTTTTTTTAATTTTTATTTGGTCATTTCCAAACATTATTCATTGGAAACAAAGATCATTTTCTTTTCTTCCCTCTCCCCCTCCCACCACCTCTCCCATAGCCCAAGCGCAATTCCACTGGGTATCACGTGTTTTTGATTCAAACCCATTTCCATGTTGTTGGTATTTGCATTAGAGTATTCATTTAGAGTCTCTCCTCAGTCATATCCCCTCCACCCCTGTAGTTAAGCAGTTGCTTTTCGTGGTGTTTTTACTCCCACAGTTTATCTTCTGCTTGTGGATAGTGGTTTTTAGATCCCTGCAGATTGTCCAGGGACATTGCATTGCCACTAATGGAGAAGTCCATTACCTTCGATTGTACCACAATGTATCAGTCTCTGTGTACAATGTTCTCCTGGTTCTGCTCCTTTCACTCCACATCACTTCCTGGAAGTTGTTCCAGTCTCCATGGAATTCCTCCACTTTATTATTCCTTTTAGCACAATAGTATTCCATCACCAACATATACCACAATTTGTTCAGCCATTCCCCAATTGATGGGCATCCCCTCATTTTCCAATTTTTGGCCACCACAAAGAGTGCAGCTATGAATATTCTTGTACAAGTCTTTTTCCTTAATTCTCTTTGGGGTACAAGCCCAGTAGTGTTATGGCTGGATCAAAGGGCAGACAGTCTTTTATCACCCTTTGGGCATAGTTCCAAATTGCCCTCCAGAATGGTTGGATTAATTCACAACTCCACCAGCAATGAATTAGTGCCCCTACTTTGCCACATCCCCTCCAGCATTCATTACTTTCCTTTGCTGTTATGTTAGCCAATCTGCTAGGTGTGAGGTGATACCTCAGGGTTGTTTTGATTTGCATCTCTGATTATAAGAGATGTAGAACACTTTTTCATGAGCTTATTAATAGTTTTGATTTCTTTGGCTGAGAACTGCCTGTTCATGTCCCTTGCCCATTTATCAATTGGAGAATGGCTTGATTTTTTGTACAATTGATTTAGCTCTTTGTAAATTTGAGTAATTAAACCTTTGTCAGAGGTTTTTATGAAGATTGTTTCCCAATTTGTTGCCACTCTTCTGATTTTAGTTACATTGGTTTTGTTTGTACAAAAACTTTTTAATTTGATGTAGTCAAAATTATTTATTTTACATTTTGTGACTCTTTCTAAGTCTTGCTTGGTTTTAAAATCTTTCCCTTCCCAAAGGTCTGACATGTATACTATTCTGTGTTCACCTAATTTACTTATAGTTTCCTTCTTTATGTTCAAGTCATTCACCCATTCTGAATTTATCTTGGTGTGGGGTGTGAGGTGTTGATCTATTCCTAGTCTCTCCCACACTGTCTTCCAATTTTCCCAGCAGTTTTTATCAAATACTGGGTTTTTGTCCCAAAAGCTGGGGTCTTTGGGTTTGTCATAAACTGTCTTGCTGAGATAATTTACGCCAAGTCTATTCCACTGATCCTCATTTCTGTCTCTTAGCCAGTACCAAATTATTTTGATAACCACTGCTTTTTAGTATAGTTTGAGATCTGGGACTGTAAGTCCTCCTTCCTTTGCATTTTTTTTTCATGATTTCCCTGGATATCCTTGATCTTTTGTTCTTCCAAATGCACTTAGTTATGGTTTTTTCTAATTCAGTAAAGAAGTTTTTTGGTAGTTCAATGGGTATGGCACTAAATAAGTAAATTAATTTGCGTAGGATTGTCATTTTTATTATGTTAGCTTGTCCCACCCATGAGCAATCAATGTTTTTCCAATTGTTTAGATCTAGTTTTAGCTGTATGGAAAGTGTTTTGTAGTTGAGTTCATATAGTTCCTGTGTTTGTCTCGGCAGATAGATTCCTAAGTATTTTATATTGTCTAGGGTAATTTTGAACGGTATTTCACTTTCTAATTCTTGCTGTTGAAATGGGTTAAGAGATATATAGATATGATTGCAACTCCTGCCTTCTTTTTGTCCGTTGATGCCCAATAGATTTGGCTCTACCCTCTTACTTTCACCCTATGTGTATCTACCTTTCTCATATGTGTTTCTTGTAGACAGCATATGGTAGGATTTTGGATCCTAATCCACTCTGCTATTCACTTGCATTTTATGGGTGAGTTCATTCCATTCACATTCAGAGTTATGATTACTAGCTGTGTATTTCCCAGCATTTTGATTTCTGCTCCTTTACCTGCCTTTTCTTCTTTCACTATTTCCTTCTACACCAATTTTTGCTTTTGAACAGTCCCCCTTGTTCCCACCCTTATTTTACTTCCCTTTCTATCCCCCTCTTATTTTCCCTGTAGTCTTTCTAAAATTAACCCCCTGCTCCCTCCCTCTCTTGTACTACTTCCCTCCCCACCAGACCATTTGTTACCCTTCTACTCCCCTATAGGATGCAAATCTATTCTCTGCCCCCAATGGATTGGATTGTTTTTCCCTCTTTGAGTCACTTTCAAAGCACATAAAAGTTGAGTATTTCCTGTCTCTGACCTCTTTACCCTTCCAGTGTATTGATGTTCTCCCCCCTCCCACCATGAGCTTCTTTATGACATATAAATTTATGCCCATTTGTTTCTTTTCCCATTTTTTTAATATTAACCTATTTTTAAGCTCTAGTTATATATATAAATATATATGCATACTCATGTATTTTTGCATGCATGTATCTATATACCTATTTATGTCTTGTCCTTTCATCCTATACAGTTTGTTGCTGTTCCCTCTAAGTATACTTCTTTTTGCTGCCCAGCAAATAACAACAGTTTTTAAGAGTTACCAATGACCTCTTTTCTTATAGGGATACATATCATTTTAACTTATTGAGTCTCTTAAAATTTTTTTTGTTTTTGTTTTTCTTTTCCCCCCTCTTTTTTAATTACCTTTTGATGATTCTCTTGAGTTCTGTGCTTGGACATCAAATTTTCTGTTCAGGTCTGGTCTTTTCTTTATGAATTCTTGAAATTCTTCTATTTTGTTAAATGACCATACTTTCCCCTGTAAGAATATAGTCAGTTTTGCTGGGTAGTTGATTCTTGGTTGTAGACCTAGTTCCCTTGCTTTCTGGAATATCGTATTCCATGCCTTTCTTTTTTTCAGTGTGGATGCAGCCAGATCCTGAGTTATCCTCACTGTGGTTCCTTGGTATCTGAATGACTTCTTCTTGGCAGCTTGTAATATCTTTTCTTTGGTCTGATAGTTCTTGAATTTGGCTATAACATTCCTGGGTGTTGTCAGTTGGGGATTAAGTACAGGAGGTGATCTGTGGATTCTATCAATCTCTACTTTTCCCTCTTGTTCAAGGATTTCAGGGTAGTTTTCTTTAATAATTTCCTGTAATATAATGTCCAGGCTTTTTCTTTTGTCATGGTCTTCTGGTAGGCCAATAATTCTTAAATTGTCTCTCCTTGAACGATTTTCTAAATCCTCTGTTTTGTAAATGAGATGCTTCACATTTTCCTCAATTTTTTCATTCTTTTGATTTTGTTTTATAGTGTCCTGCTGCCTTGTGAGGTTGCTCGATTCTAGTTGTATTCTGGTTCTTAAAGACTGGATTTCATCCTTAGTTTTTTGGTCGTCCTTTTCCTTTTGGTCGGATTTTCTTTGGAGGTCATCTTTCATCTTCTTCACCTCATCTTTCATCTGCTTTGCCTCATCTTTCATCTCCTTTGCCTCATTTTCCAGCTGGTTGATTTTGGCTTTCAAGACACTATTTTCTGTTTCCAGATGACTTATCTTAGTTTTTAAGTTCTTTTCCCAATTGTTTTCAGCCTCTCTTAATTGTGTTTTGAATTGCATTTTGAGTT
Organism: Monodelphis domestica; assembly: GCF_027887165.1. Classification (NCBI taxonomy): domain Eukaryota; kingdom Metazoa; phylum Chordata; class Mammalia; order Didelphimorphia; family Didelphidae; genus Monodelphis; species Monodelphis domestica. Next base: position 498,590,762 of record NC_077228.1, on the reverse strand, counting down.
CTTCCAAAGCCTGTATCTAATTCGCTGGGATTTCTGATTTTTCCTTTGCTGGGTCCTCCCCCTCTGTTTCATTCACTCTTTGCTCATTACTTGTGCAGAAGCTGTCTATTGTAATTTCTTTCTTCTTTTTCTGTTGTTTGCTTGAGTTTACCCCTTCTTTGCTCCCCATATTTGGCTGTGCTCTTGCTCCTCTCATTTTGTTTTGGTTTTGGGGCTGTCAGTCTCCCCTCTTGGAGCTTTGTCAGATCTCTTGGTACAGTCTCTAGGGGAGGAATGTTAGCTTCCCTGTCCTCTGGAGGCTTTTGATTGGATTGAGTTCAACTGGGCTGGGGTGTATGTGGTATGAAGCTCTGAGGCTCTGAGGACTCCTGGAAGGCTGGGCTGCCCAGGCTCTCTCCAGTTCTCTCCAGCTGCTTCTCTGCTGTCCGCAAGTGCCTTTGCCCACCTCCCTAAACTCTGAGGAGTTCTGATGGGATTAGATTTAACTGGATTGGTCTGGATGTGCCCCAAGGCAATGGTGAGACTGGAGCCCAATGGAGGGACCCAGCCAAGGCCTGTTTCTCCCTGGCTTCCTCCCCGCTGTCCAAGCTGGATGCTCCGAGCCCGGCGCCCCGCTGCTCACAAGGTAGACCCTGCAAACCAGCACCTTTGCCCGCTCAGAGGTTCCCGCTGCTACTGGGGGCTCAGCCCACTGGGTTGAGGGGGAGGGGTCCTGGGACTTTCACTCTGCCTTCCCCTTAGCCCTGAGTATTCTCAGATTCCGGCTTTTGGGGGGCATACCTTTTGATTTGAGTCCAGAAGGAGGGTTCCCTACTTCTGTCCTATTGTTCAGATTGAATTTCGGTGCCCTAGGAGCATTCAGTCTGTATCGGTAAGGAAGGGTCTTCCACGAGGTCTCGGGATCAAGAATTTCTAACTATACAACTATCTATCTAAATTATGAATTCTAACTCACTAAACACATTTCCAAAAATTATGATAGATAGAGATAGAGATAGAGATTCCTGTTCCTTCAGTCAAAGATCCAAACTCTGTCAGACTTGAGTCACTAGCTGTTCCCACAGCAGCTGCCCTCTGGCAGCCCCCAGAAGAGTTCTGAGGAGTTGCTCAGTAACTCTCCTGCTCTCTGATCAAAATAGCTTCCCAACTCTGTCAGATTCAAAATGTAAATCTTCCATAAACTCTCCAAGGCTGATCAGAGAGAAAGCCAGGAACAACCAACCTCTGAGTCTCTGTCCCAGAAGAGGTTGATGGTTTCTCAACTGACACTTTTAAGACACACTGCAAAATTATCTTTCTCTGACCTCATCAAGGTTCCATGGCAAATCTTAAAGCATCCTAGGAAATCTCAATTCACATATATAAACCTCACATCTGAGGTTTATAAGTCCTGACTGAGTACAGTCCATTCTTAACTAAGCTAATTTCACCTACATTACAATCATCATTATGCCTCCCACCAACTGCCAATTCTTTAATGAACACAAATAGTGACCAACAAATATACCCATTTATCCAAACTGATAGCAAATGAAAATCAGAGAAAGTATACACAGGAAATCAAATACCAGACAACATACAGAATGAATGTTTTATTCCACTGGGAACGAGTTTAATCTTTGAGAGAGAAGACAGACAGACACAGCAGGACAGTAAGCTAGGGATGAATGGAGTGTTGTTCAGTTTCCTCATCTATAAAATGAGGATGGTAGCATCTACTCTCTCAGGGTTATTGTGAGGATCAAATGAGATAATAATTGTAAAGCACATAGTAAGTCCTATATAAATGTTTAATATGATCATTATTATTATTAGAAAGGGTGGGATTTGAACTGAGTCTTGAAGGAAGTTAGGGAAGTCATAAGGCAAGGATCCAGGAAAGAAGCATTCCATGCTTGGGGTATAGTCAATGTAAAGGCATAGAAATAGAATATAGAATTTCAAGGTCCTTGCTGGACCATAGTATAAAGAGAAGAGGGCAAAGCGTAAGAAAGCTAAACAAGTAGGAAGGGATCAAGTCATGAAAGGTTCTAAATATTTTATTGGTGATGTAATGTAAGCTACTAGAGTTTATTGAATGAAAAGAGGGGGAATGGCATGTGCTTTAGGAAAATGATCTTGGCAGCTGAGTGGAGGATAGATTGGAGTGGGGAGGCAGCAGATCACAGCAAACTATCACGATAATCCAGAATGAAGTGATAAGGGCCAGCACTAGGGTGGGGGCTCTGTGAATAGAATGAAAAGGGGGTATTCTGGAAATGCTAGAAAGGTATAAATGATAAGAATCCAAATGTGGGATGAGTTACAAGTGAGGAGCCAAAGAGGATGGCCAGGTCAAGAGCCTGGTGACTAGGAGGACAGGGATGCCTTTGATGATCATGGAAGTTTGGAAGAAAGAGGAAGAAGGGAGAAAGATGAGTTATATAGATATCTAAGGACTATCTAGTTCAAAAAGTAGCCTAGGCAGTGTGAGAATGGAGGAGAGAGTAGGGCTAGATATATGGACTAGTACTTGTCTGCAGAGTTAACAACAGAATCAATGTGAGTTAATGAGATCACGAAATGAGATAGTATAGGGGGAGAGAAGAGGAGGGTCCAGGACAGACCCTTAGAGGAAGCCTACAATTCATAGACATGTCTTAGAAAAAGAACTAACTGATTAGATGAAAAAAAGAGGGCTAAGAGAGACAGAAAGAAACCAGGAGAGAGCAGTATCACAAAAAACAGCAGGAGAGAGTATTCAGAAGGTGGTGCTCAACAGTGTCAAAGGCTGTAAAGGCAAAGAAAGATGAGGATTAAGAAAAAGCCATTATATTTGGTAATTAAGAGATGATTGGTAAATTGGGTGAGAGCAATTTTACTTGACTAATTAGGTCAGATGTCAGATTCCAGACAGTTTAGAATCAACTAAAGGCAAGAGAAGGAGGTTTAAGTTGTGGACAACTTTCTCTTGGAGTTTAACCACAAAGGGCTAGGGTTATACAGGATGATAGTTATTGGGGATGGTAGAATTAAATGAAGACTTTTAAAATTTAAATTTTTTGAAGATAGGAAGATGTGGGGATTTTGGAGACAGCAATGAAATAGCTAAGTGATAGAAAATAAGATATTGAAGATTCAAGAATGTAGAGATGATGGTAGCCAACTCACTGGAGAAAATGCATTGAAATAGGATCAGAAATACATACAAGGGGGTTGCCCTCCCAAGGAGACAAGTCATTTCTTCATGTGAAGTCAGCAGTAAAGGAGGAGGAAGTCTAGGAGCTGAGACAAGGATTGGAGAAGAAAAGAAAGTGTTTAGGCAATTTCTTAAATTTTTTTCAATCAAGTATGACATAAAGTTTTTGTTAGCTAACAAAATGGGGTAGGGGGTGCCATGGGAGGCTTGAAGAAGGATGAAAAGGAAAGGGAAAGAGTGAATTGATCAGAGAGGTAAATGCTTTCACTTCCAACTTTAAGATTCTGATTCCTTAATTAAGAAAAATACAAAATTTAGATTTTATAGCTAATCATGAAGGAATATTGTAGATTTTGTTGTTCAGTATAAAATTGTTATGAAATAAATATGTGAAATAAAAAGACACACATATATTTATGTTTATGTCTAGAGCAGCCAGAGTATAGGTTACTACCATGCTATTTATTTTAATTCAGTAATGTGCCACACCTTGATGAAATTCTCTGATGAGTCTATAGTCCTTTGGAAGGACTGAATTTTTTGAATTGATTACATTGCTGAAGAGTCAATTAATCAACAAATATTTTTTAAGTGCTTACTGTGTATAAGGTACTGTGGTTGATACAAAGAATTAGGGATGAGAACACATGAAAAATGATGGCTGTGCTATTTATTGTCTAGGTCCCCTCCGGTGACCTTCTCTCCACCCTAGTTTTCAGATCTGCAAAAGGAAGAAATTGTGCCATAGTGGAACATGGTAGCATTTTTCAAGAATATGAAGAGCTACTTTTTATAGAAAGGGGATTAGACTTGTTCTTTTTGGCCCTGGATGGCAAAGCAAGGTGCAATGAAAGTAGCAGGAAGATTTAGACCTAAAGGAAAGGAAAAACTTCCTAAGAGGTAGAGCTAACCCAAAGTAGAATGGTCTGTCCAATGAAGTAATGAGTACCTTTTTTTAAAGGTCTTCAATAAAGATTTGAAAACTCATTGTTGGGAGTGTTGTTAAAGAGATCCTTGCTCAGGTTTAAGACGGGCAGAGTTCCCTCCTATCTCTGAGATTCTTTGGACTTTATGGTCCATTACAGTCTCAGAGAATGGAACTATTTATGACTTTTGACATGAGCTGGGTATATTCTTGGGTGTTCCAAAGACACTTGAGATACTGTGCAAGTATAAGCAACCCCATATCAGCTTCTGTCCTGCCTTTTATAGACCAGAAATATCAGCTGTGCCATTTTACCATTAACCAGCAAAGGATTGTAGGTTGTAATTTTACCCACAAGGTGGTACTCTTCTTTAAGCACCAGCTCAGTGGTGATCTCGAGGTCCCTTTGACATACTGGGAAGAAGAATCCTTTTATGTTCATCCTTTCACAGTCCAATTTCTACTGTAAAAATGGAGATTTGAACCCCAGACTTCAATTCCCAGAAGTCCTTGGAACTTCCCAGAATGCCCTATAATCTCACCTGAGATCCTCACCTGGACCGAGAACAAAATTTGTATTTAAACTGACTGTACCACCTACTTGGGTTTCTCTTCTTCTGCTTCTAAGCACACACAGGCAAGATGTAAGTGGCTGTGAATAGGCTATATGCCCTAGGCATGTGCTTTCTTATGGTGTATTTTCTTTATCCTAGATTTTTAATAATCTTTAATAAACCTCTAAAAATATAATACTTTTAGTAGAGAAACTAATTTAATTGTTACACTACCAAGCCTAGGGCTTCAAAATGACTGAGCAAGAAAGAAACTTGGTGACCAAAGTTCAGAATCAATCTTGGCTTCAAGACACAATTTTTGCTCTGGATTATGAACAAAGGATAATTTTAACTCCAGAGTTCCATCTCTTATCTCTAGGAGATTTCAGAGTTCAATCTCGTCCCATCTTTGTTAATATTACACAGGCAATCATCCTTGGTGTGAACATGGTTTCAAATCCCATGGGACATAGATTCAAATTCTACCTCTGTTAGTCCCAGGCATTTGAACTTTCTTAGGACAGTACCCTAATATGTTAAATGAAAGGTTTGGAATAGTTGAAATTTAAGGTCCCTTCTGACTCTGAATCTATGATCTTATGATTTAACACAGTGAAATTGCCAAAAGATAGTAGAACATGCTCTTCTTCACATAGTCATCTAGCTTCCTTCTTCCACTTTTCCTTTAATTTCTTTAGGGTGACTTAGACACTTTCCAATACACTGACAGCAGAAGAATGAAGACAGTCAGAAAACAGATTCCCAAAGAGAGAGGAAAATGTGATCTTCAGTATTGTTATGCCAACCATTCCCCCCAAATTTCCCCCCAAATTTCCCCAAAAATCTAGAACCCAGGGTAAGTGATCATTGGGAAAGAAACAAGGGATCCCAATGGAAGAGAAAGAGTTCTTTAATGAGCAATCTGGCACCCCAGTGTGGATGCTGGTTACATGTACAAAACAGTGTGTGATTATGGTCAAACGTATATTTTTCTATTAGAGTTTTTATGTTCCATTAGAGTTCAGAAGGGGAAAAGAACATAGACTTTAGGGAGATCATATCCAAAGAATCTAAGGGATCACAAAATCACCAGAATCATAAATGGGATTATTTTTTCAACAGGAGCAAAAACAGTTGAGGGAGGGTGGGATAGGGTAGAGGGAAGAGATGGCAGTACTGACATGTAACAAGCAAAAGATAAAATGCTTGAGGAAACAAAGGTTTAATATTTTGAGAATATCAATTTATTAAACAATATGGGCCAATTGTCTAACAAATCAAGACCAGGACCCTTCCTCAGCTAAAGAAAACAGGAGGAGACAGACTTTTATTTATTAAAAATAATCAAATAAGAACAATTAATTAAAAGGAAGCAATAAACTAGGTAATTTTATTTCTAATTGGTTGAAGGATTTTCCAAATTGTGACTGGGAGAGTGAACAAATATATTTCCCTGAACTGCGAAAAGTATCTTTAAATAATCAAAGAAACATGGAAACAATAACCAATCGATCAGCATGGAACTAGTTTTTGGATAACACATATAGGTTGCTTGAAATGTACAATTATCAGAAAACTCTTTACATCAATCCTAGGATCTGACTGCATTCCTGGCAACATAAACTGGGTCCTTGTTTAAGGGTCTTTGAACAGCAGATATGGGTGGTCCACTTTTCCAGCCATGCAGAACTAGGTTCAAATAAGGCAATATAGTTTTCTCCCATTTCCCCCAATTGAATACATTTTTCTCACAAGATAGAATTTGGACTAGGCATAGTTGATTAGAATGGAATCCAAACTAAATCCAGAATTAAGTCATAAGATGGAGTTGGTGTGGTTTACTCAATTCCCACAATTAACTACTTGCTACTCCAGTCCCCTCAACTCTTCATTTTCTCATAGTGGATATTCTAAAGGCAGATCCGGTTCCCTTGGGACAAGGGCCATGGGGATCTCTCCCCTGAAGGGGACAGAGAGAAGGGGATAAGATTTGCAGCCAGTGGGTAGCTATCAACATAGCCATAGTTTTGGGGAGGAGAGGTGAGACATGGGAATGAAGCCATTGCTGTAGGAACCATATTGTGCTGGGTGTAAGGGCAATGACCCAAAGTTGTGAATTTTAGGATCACAAATTTTCACAAAGGTGGGATTTTAACCCAGGTCTCCCTGATTGAAGCCAGCACTACAACCATTATATGATTCTGCCTCTCAAACACAAATTTCCTCTTCAAAATCCCCAACCAAGACTGAATAGGCTTAGAAATCTGGTGTTAAAAGGATTCTTACACCACCTGGTGCTGCCTCCTCTTTTTATAGATGAAGAAATTGAAGCTTAGAATCTTAGTGATTTATCCAAGATCATGCAGGTACTGAGCAATAAGAGGTGAAATTTGAATCCATATACTCTGACTCCAGAGTCAATGGACTTCCAATCTATCTTACTTTACTGCCTCTCAAAAGGTCACTTGTTCTTTTTAGAAAAAAAAAAAGATGAAACTGAAATCTTGTGTTATTGAATCAAATGTTTTCAATGCACCGAGAATAGAAATAAAAATTATATAAAAATTTAAAATACAAAAATGTGCTATCCACTTAAATTCAAAAAGAAAAATAAGGGGGCAGCTGGGTGGTTCAGTGGATTGAGAGTCACGCCTAGAGATGGGAGATCCTGGGTTCAAATCTGTCCTCAGACACTTCCCAGCTGTGTGACCCTGGGCAAGTCACTTAACCCCCATTGCCTAGCCCTTACCACTCTTCTGCTTTGGAGCCAATACACAATATTGATTCCAAGACAGAAGGTAAGGGTTTAGAAAGAAAGAAAGAAAGAAAGAAAGAAAGAAAGAAAGAAAGAAAGAAAGAAAGAAAGAAAGAAAGAAAGAAAGAAAGAAAGAAAGAGAGAAAGAAAGAAAGAACCCTAGAATATTCCTTTTCATTTTGTGCATAATTTAAGTATATCATGAATTTTAATTTTTAATTAGTTTCATTGCAGATTTCAATTGAAAGAATTATTATTAGACACCTTTATTTACAAATGTAAGTTGTAATCATTTCGAAAATAGTTTGCTCAAGGCATGGTTTTTCCTTCCTTTTTGTTTTTTAAGGGAACAGCAACATATATAAGCTTAAATTAGTTTATGAGAATAGAACTCGCTGCATATTTCTTCGATGGCCCACTTCTTTCCATTTTTCACCATGGACAAAGCTCTTCAACAGTTAACAGCTAGTTGAAATATACTTGGAAATTTGTTTGAATAAATTGCCCTATCCTTAATAGGCGAAGAGCCTTCTCAAAGCCTGATGAGACTTTTCTCTATTTCTCTATATTTTCTCAATCCTCACTTTTCCAACTTTTGCTGTTTTCATCTTTTACTATCTCTGTCAATTTGCTGAGTATATGAATACAGGGCTGTTGTGTGGTGATATCTCAATATATGCATAAATGTATGTAAATAGTCTATATAATAATTTTATATACCAAACTCTTAGCTGAGAAATCTAATACAAAGACTTTTCCCATTCTACCACTTCCCTTTTTATACTAGCTGCATTAATTTTTTTGTTTGCAGAATCTTTTCAATTTCATGCAATCAAAACTATCACTTTTATATTTTATAATTGCTTCTATACATTATTTAGTTAAGAATGCATCCCCTAACCATAGCTGGGAAAGTTATATGATTTTCTTTTTTTCTCTCTTTATGATATGATTTATTTAATATCTGGATTATTTATGTACTTCCAATTTATTGCATAATATACCATATGATGTTTATCTGAGTCTAATTTCTGCCAGACTACTCTCCAGTTTTCTGATCAGTTCATATCAAACAGGAAGTTTTTTTCCTAAGTAATTTAAGTTTGGGTGTTTATCAAACACTAGGCTATCAAGTTCTATTATTTCTGTTAGTCAATATGTATTTTGGTCTACAAATACCAGGTCCTGAGCTAAACTCTGGGGAATACAAAGAAAGACAAAAAACAGTCCCTGCTCTTGAAGAATTTGCAATCTAATTGAAGACAATATGCAAATAATTCTAGATCTTTTATTCCTCTAAATGAATTTTGTTATTTTTATCAAGGTCTATGAAATACACTTTTGATGGCTTGATTAAGAAAGCATAAAAATGTTTCACCAGTTTTCACTGTTGTTTTTATTATATTGGCATGACTCAGTCATGAGCACTGAATATTCCTCCAACCATTTAACTTGTTCTTTACTCTTTAAGAAACACAGCATAACTGAATCTATACAAGTATTTCATTCCTTTAGTGGGTTTACCCCTAAATACTTTATGTAATTGTAGTTCTTTAGAATAATATTTTCCTTCCTATTCTATTTCCTCTTGGGTTTTATTATTATTTTATAGAAATACTGTTGATTCTTGTGGGTTTATTTTTTAGGCTGACACTTTGCAGAAGTTATTAAATGCCTCAATTAATGTCTCTAATTTCCTAGGATTTTAAAAGTAAGCCATCATGTCAACAGCAGATAGATATAGTTTTATTTGCTCTTTTCCTACTCTTTCCCCTTTAATTTCATTCTCTTATTTCATTGCTATTTCTAAGAACACTACTACTACTCATAATAATAATAATGGTTAATATTTATAGAGTACTTTATAGATTGCAAAGTCTTTCACAAATATTTCATTTTATCAGAACAATGCTGGAAAGTAGGTACTACTATTATCCCTATTTTTTCAGATGAGGAAACTGAAGCAGAAAGAAGTTAAGGAACTTTCCCAGTCACTAATTTAAAAAATTAAGTGCCAGGGGCAGTTAGGTACCTTTCTCCCAAACATTTTAATTATCACAGTGGATAGAGAGCTAAACCTGGAGACAGGATGTCCTGAGTTCAAATTTGACTCAGATACTTCTAGCTGTGTGACGCTGGGCATGTCATTTAACACCAATTGCCTATTTCTTCCTGCTCTTCTGCCAGAGAATCAATGAGTTAAAAAAAAATTATTAAGATTCTGAGACCAGATTTGAGCTCAAGAGTTTCTGACTCCTGGTCCACTGTGCTACCTAGATTTTGTTAAGTGTAGAACATAATAATTAAAATAACAAGTTTCAAGAAAAAAATTGAGAAAAGAAGAAGTGGAAAAATTAGTAAAAAATCAATCAATTCAAAGAAAAAATCTGAAAATATGTTCAGAATACTATACATGTGTATCTCCCACTCTTGATAAGGAGGGACGTTAGGGTTTCTAATGTGTAGAACCATATAAAATAGTGGTAAAGGAAGTAAGCTTCCCTGTTTTACTGCTGCATTTACTGAAAACCTTCTATTTCATTCCCTTTGCACATGATGCTTACTTGGGGTTTTAAATGGAGACTTTTTAAAATACTAAAAAAAAATGCCTTCATTCCTCTATTCTGTAGCATTTTTAGCATAAATGAATATTGTATATTGTTAAAGGCTTTTTCTACACTCATTGAGATGATCATTGTGGTTTTAGAATTATTATTTTTTTGTTAACCTGATTGTGTTCATTGTTTTCATGAAGATGAATCACCTTTGCTTCCCTGGCAAAAATACAACTTGGCAATGATGAATAACTTCTTTGATGAATTGCTCTAGTATGGTGAGACTTCATATATGATTTTGGAATGGATATTCGTTAGTGTTATTAGTATATAATTCTCCTTTGCCTTATTCTCTTCTAGGTTAGGTATTAGTACTGTATGTGTCTCATAAAGTATCTAAAGGATTGGTTTCTTTCTAAAAATTTGAGAATAATTCATGTAATATTAATATTAATTTGTATTAAAAGTTTCATAGCATTTTCCTTGAATCCACTCGAGCTTGGGGCTTTTTTTTTCCCTCATAGTTCCATCACAACTAGTTCTTTTTCCTTTTTTGAGAGTGGAATATTTGAGATCTCTGTTTGATATTCTATTAGTTTTAGTATTTTATATCTCCAAGGCAATAAATCCTCCATTTTTTTTTGTATTCTCATTTTTTAAAGGTTATAACTGCATATACCAGGTTCTAAAACTCATTTTCTATTTCTTCTGACTTTGTTTTGATTTCTTTTTAAAATAACTTCTGTTTTGTGTATCACTAGAATTTTTCCCATTACCCCCATCTTCTCCCTCATGGACAGTCATTTTATGTAACAAATTCAATTTTTTAAAGAAAAAGAGAAAGAAAAAAAATCCATAAACCAATCAAATACTAGACAACTTATTCCCACCTAACTCCTTTATAAAGGTGTAAGGTTCAAGAATGTCATACACTGAATATGTTTATGTATTTTTTCTATGTAGTGATTGATTTTGCTGATTTTTCCTCTTTCTCTTTACCTATTTTTTCTTGAAAATTGAAAAATAAAAATGTCTTCTTATACCTCTTCTTTGGGGCAATGATTTCTCATTGTAATTTTTCAGCATTCTCTTTGGATTATTTGATGATTGTTCTCTACATTTACATTGCTGTAGTTATTGTGCACACTGTTGTTTTGTTTTGCCTTTTTTTACTTCCCTTGGAATCAGATCCTATAAATCGTTTCATTCTTCTCTGTATTTATCATGTTAGTAATTTCTTATAGCCCATTAATATTCCATTATACTCATCTACCATACTTTGTTTAGTCATTCTTCAATTGAAGAGCATCTATTTTGATTCCAATTATTTGTTACTATAAAAAGTTCCAGTATAAATATTTGGCATATATATTGTACTTTGTTGATCTGATTTTTCTTTTTAAAATGATTGATTAAAAGTTTTAGATGGTTTATTTAACTAAATTTAAGTAACACTTTTTTTTAAAATTTTTGTTAGTCTTTTCAAAGGAAAATCTTCCAGCTTTATCAGTATTTTTGATTTCTAACATTTATTTCTCCTATAATCTTCAATGTCTCTCTCTTTCGTGTTATTTTGAGATTATCTTTGATTTCTAGTTTTTAAATGCACATCCATTATAAGTTCTTTCTTTTTCTATTTTGTTAATGTATATTTTTAGGAATATAATTTCCCTCCCCATGACTACTTTAGCTACAGCCCAGAAATACTAGTATATTGTTTCATCATCATCAGTCTTTCATGTAATTATTCATTGTTCCTATGATTCTTCTTAGATTCAATCCATAGTATTTCACTATTCATTTTCCACTTGATTCTGTTTCTTTTGTTTGTATTCCATGAGCTAATTCTTATTGTTATAGTCAATATAAGATGTGTTCAGCATTTGGCCCTTTACACTTAGTTGCAATATCTCTTTGTCCTAATACATGACCAATTTTTGTAAAAGTATCATGCGATCTAAGAAATATTCTTTGCAGTTCCATTTAAATGATGCCTTAAGTTTCTTCAGCAATTTTCCCAATTATATATTTTCCCTTTTGTATGTCTGTTAGACTTGTTCATATTTGAAGGACTAGCATTAATATCTCCTACTATTGTTACATGATTATCTATGTCAGACTTTTTTCTCTATGAATTTTTATGCTTGTCATTTGGATCATATAAATTTGATACTGATATTACTATGCTGTCTATGGTTCCTTTCAGGATAATGTAATTTCCCAGTTTATTTCTATTGAGATCATGAATTTTTGTTGTTTATTTGGTTAATTAATAGCATGATTGTAAATCTTACTTTTTTAGATGTACTTGACAATTTTGTAAATTTTGTTCTCTCTCATTTTTATTCTTTGTATGTTTTTGGTTTGGGGGTATCTTTCTTATAAGTAACAGATCACAAAGTTTTGTTTTTTAATCCAGTTTGTCACTGTTTCATTTTATTGGATTGTTTAATATATTCACATCTAAAGTTATAAAAGATTCACTTATATTTTCCTCCATTTGTGTCCTCTAGTACTGCTTTTATTTTCTGAATTAGGATTTGTGTTTCTCCTTCTCCTTTAGGACAGTACTCTGTCCTTATTTTTACTTTGTTGACCTTTAAACAATCCTATTTCTATAGGCTCTCTTGCCTGTACTTTCTTTTTTTTTTCCAACCCTTATCTTCTGTCTTGGCATCAATAATGTAGGCAGAAGAGTGGTAAAGGCTAGGCAATGGGGGTTAAGTGACTTGCCCAGGGTCACACAGCTGGTAAGTGTCTGAGGACAGATTTGAACCTAGGACTTCCCATCTCTAGGCCTGACTCTCAATCCACTGAGTTAGCCAGATGTCCCCTTGCTTTCTTTTTAAAAAAAATCTTTTTTAAAAAACTCTTACCTTCTGTCTTAGAATCAATACTATGTATTGGTTCCAATGCAGAAGAGTGGTAAGAGCAATGGGGGTTAAGTGACTTGCCCAGGGTCACATAGCTAGGAAGTATCTGTGGTCAGATTTGAACCTGTGACCTCTCTGGACCTGGCTTTGGACCCCCTGAACCACCCAACTGGCCCCTTTTGCCCTCACTTTCAAACAACTGCCTCCAATTTTATATTTTTTCCTTGTTTCAAGGTTTTAACTTGTGGAAAGATTTTCCTTTCTTTTATTTATTTATCTAATCTTCCCCTCCTTTTACTCTCATTTAAATAGTTAATTGAAAATTTCCCTCTTTTTCTCCTATTTTCCCCATAAACTTTTTTTTGCCATTTTTGTTTTCAAAGACTTTTTGTAAAAAAAAAAAATACTTACCTTGTCCTGTTCATTAATCCTTTTCTTTTCCATATCTTCTAAGTTTTTATACTTTGATTCATGGTCTTTATATTTATTCTTTTTTTTTTTTTGGTCCATTTGTGTTCCATATGGATTTAAAGTTTCTAAAATCCCAATTTTGATTTCCCACTTCAAATCAATGTTATGGCTCCCACCTACTTTTCCATCTTTCAATTTATTTCCCTTTCTATACTCTATATTCCCAACCAAGATGGCTTATTAGTCATTCTTCATATAAAGTCAGCCATTTCTTTCCTTCATCACTTTACTCAAGAGAGCATCCCATGCCTAGTATATGTTCCTTTTTTAACTACCTTGTAGCCTCCTTAGATTTCTTTAAGGTTTTGCTTAGGCTCCACTTTCTACCTGAAACATTCGCTATTTACCCACTTCACACCTGTTATACTCACTCCCTCTTGAAAGTATATTTCTATTGAATTATCTGTGTGTTACCCCTCACCCCTAGTGGAATTTGGGTTCCTTGAAGTCATACATCATTTCATTCTTTTCTTTGTATCTCCAGAGCATATATGCCACAGGAGCTGGCACATAGGAGGTACTTAAATGATTGTTGGATTGTCAAAAATGTGAGGGGTGGAGGTGATAAGGGGGCATGAGAAAAGGAGACAAGTTTTGGAATGGAGCCATGAAAAAGAAGATTTTTTTTTAAAATCCATAATTCCGTTGTTGTGGCTAAATCCCTTTATGAATACAGGTTGCTACCCCTTTATCATTTTTTTTAAACCCTTACCTTCCATCTTGGAGTCAATACTGGGTATTGGCTCCAAAGCAGAAGAGTGGTAAGGGCTAGGCAATGGGGGTCAAGTGACTTGCCCAGGGTCACACAGCTGGGAAGTGGCTGAGGCCAGATTTGAACCTAGGACCTCCCGTCTCTAGGCCTGGCTCTAAATCCACTGAGCCACCCAGCTGCCCCCAAACCCCCACCCCGCCTTATCATTTAGCAGATATCACAATAGGGACTGCCATGGGGCAGCTAGGTAACACAGTAGATACACTATCAGGTCTGACGTTTGGAGGACTTGGGTTTAAATCCTGCCTCAGATACTTCCTAGCTGTGTGACTTTGGGGAGGTCACTTAATCCCAGTTGCATAGCCATTGCTGCTCTTCCATCTTAGAGTTGCTACCACTACAGAAGGTAAAGGCTTGAAAAACAACAACAACAACAAATGGAACTGCTGCCAAAGCAAATAAACAAACAAAAACCCAACACCTCAGCACCCCAGGCCAACCTGGCAAAGAATCTTCCCAACCTAAAGAGGCTGATGGTTGGATGACATTGGCGCCATACTTGAACCCTTCCCAGCTTGCTAGCATCTACAAGAGGGTGTGATTCACTGGTATTAACCTTTGAGCACTCGGTGAGAAGGGCCCAGCTGAGCCTTGACATTCTCAATTTGTAGTGGCTCATGTCTGATTATGTTGGGAATGTCTCCAGACTTTCAGTAGCCCAGGAGCGGGAGCAGGGGAATTAGAGGGTGGACGTCAGTCAGGGTTGAGAATTAGCCAGTTGAGAATTACAGAAATTGGAGGCAGGAGAAAAAGGGAGGGGCAAGGGTTTCTAGGGCAGTGGCTAATGAATCACTGAAATGGCATGAAAGCGGACCCAATACCATTCATGACTGGCCTCTGATGCAGCATCATTATGGAAAATAGAATTCATCCTTACTTCAGTCTTCGGAGATGTAGGAAATTGCCCTGGTGTTTAATTGTTACCTGCTCTTCTTATCACAGGTTGATCGATCAGAAATAACAGCAGCTGTCCCTCACCACCTGCCATGATATTGTTTGCTAGAGAAGGACTAATGTTTAGCTCCCTTCTCCAAGACTAGTTCCATCAGTCATCCTGTGGCATGAGAACATTTTTCAGATTTATCAGCATCAATCCCTTCCTGAACTGCTGAAGTGTCATCAATGGGAGGAAAGATGATATTTTCCTTACTCACCATGTCCTGTGAATGGCGGTTGGTTGCCCTGTTAGACCTGTTAAGCTTAATTAAGCCGAAACTGCTATTCCCCCAATGACTAAATTGAATTTCTCAGGTTAACTGTTCAATTACTCCAAATTATTGAAATATTGTCTTCAAAAAGGAAGATGTTGCATGACTAACTCTATCAGATGACTACCCTGAGCTTCCTTGATTCCATACTCCCTTGTTCAGTTGTTTCAACCATGTCTGACCCCTTTGAAGTTTTCTTAGCAGAGATACTGAAGTGGTTTTCAATTTCCTTCTCCAGCTCATTTGACAGATGAGGAAATTGAGGCAAATGGAGTTAAGTGTCATACAACTAGTAAGTAACTGAAGCTGGATTTGAACTGAAGTCTTCCTGATTCTAGGCTCAGAGCTCTATTCATTGCATTTTTTTATTTCTCCCCCTAACACTGAACATAGTATCTGAGATATAGTTGACACCTAAGAGATTTTTGTTAAATTGTAGACTCGAACAGCATGTGGTGGTATATAGTCAATTAAAGCCAAAATTTTACTACATGGTGATAGTACAATAGAAAGAGAGAGAGAGAGACAGACAGACAGACAGACAGAGACAGAGAAAGGTCTGGAGCTCAAATCCTAATTTTATTATTTATTTCCTGTATGACCCTGGGCAAGTGGCTTCCTCTTTTAGTCCTCAGTTTTCTCATCAGTAAGATGATAAAAAAAGAACACATGAGTTCTAAGGTCACTCCTGCTTTCTTTGTGATCTCATTATTTTATAATTCCTGAATAGTCCTTTTTTTTTTTACTCAAATCTTGATCTCCTATCCTAGTTTTCAAGGTCTTCAAAATATGACACCTTTCTCCTCCAGCTTTCTCCCTACTTACTCAGCAGCACGAGCCTTCTGCTCCATGCTCTTTACTATCCCCCCAATACATCTTATGATGCCCATTTCTTTCATCCATGTCCTACTTATCCTTTGAAACCCAATTTCAATCTCACAATCCTGTTAAACCTTTCCAACCCACTCTTTCCCTGAAGTCCTAGGACACATTTTGTTTTTGTTATATATATATATATGGTTGTAAACCCACTTCTTCATTTCATCAGTGTAAAATTGAAGCTGAGGTCTAGTTGCTAATTAGTTGTAGAGTGGAATCCTCTAATCCTTCTAAATCTAACATTCTTTCCATTTTTTTCATGCTTGAAACAGCAAAGATTTTGAGCTTATATTTAGATATAAGCTAGTCCATTTTCTTCATTTTACAGATGAGTAAATTGAGGCTGGGGGTGGTGGTGGTAGTAAGTAACTTGCCTGAAGTCCCAAAGTTAATAAGTGCCTGAGGCAGGATTTCTTCTTGATTTCAAATTCAGTATTATATTCACTGGGCAGCTAGGTGGCATTGAATAAAGTGCCAGACCTTGCAATCAGGAATACTCATGTTTATGAGTTCAAATCCAGCCTCAGAAACTTACTATCTGTGTGACCTTGGACATGTCGCTTAACCCTTTGTGCCTCAGTTTCTTCATGTATGTGTAAGATGAGCTGGAAAAGGAAATAACAAACCACTCCAATATCTTTGCCAAGAAAATCTCAAATAGGGTTATGAAGAAGAGGTCATGACTGAGATGATAGAACGCCAAAATTCTATACCCAAAGCCACCTAACTATCTCTCCATGAGCCCTGGTCACTCACAACATCCCAGGATTGCCTGGGATTTCATGGTTACCACAACTCACTCTTGACTCACTTTGAGCTTGTAAGCCATTTCATCTCTCTTGGCCTCAGTTTATCATCTATAAAATAGCTTTGAAAACAATTGCCCTGCTTATGTCATAGGCCTGGGGTAAGTATTTAAGGAGACAATATACATGAAAGTACTTTATAACTATAAAGTTTTATATGAATATGTTGTGTCCTGCTTTGAACTGTTTGATTATTCTTATGGGACATATAAAAGTGAAAGAAGAGTAAAGGAAAGGGGAAAAAAACATTCATTAAGTGCCTACTATGTGCCAGGAACTATGTTAAACTCCTTACATATGTCTCATTTGATCCTCACAGTATCTCCAGGAGGTAGGTGCTATTATTATGCCCATTTTATAATTGAGGAAACTGAGGTAGACTGAGGTTAAGTGAATTGCCCAAGGTCCCACAGCCTAGAAGAATGTGAGTCCACTTTTGAAGTTCAGTTCTTCCTAACTCAGAACCAGTGCTCTATCCACTGTACCACGTAATTGCTCCCAAAGAAAAGGAAGGACTCAAAAATCAGAGCACACCTAATAATGAGTATTATATAATATTTTTTCAAATACAGGCTTGCTGGAGCATAATAGCTGTCCCCTAGGACTCTGTAATTCTTTCTCAATGGGTGCTGTTATAAATATTATTACAGCTTAGCTCTTCAGATATATATAGTGCACCTACTATGTGGCAGGCTAGAATTCTATAAGAAATCTCAAGTTGGGGGTCTTGATTCAGCTACTAGTTAGCTTAGCTATCCTGGGGAAATTATTTAAGCTCTCTCAGCTTCAGTTTTCCCATCTGTAAACTGGATTGACAAGAAGATCAAATAAGATTTTAATATGCATATGTGTGCATGCAGTAGGCAATCATATATGCACACACAAAAACTAAGAAACATAAAAAGTAGAAGCAGAATAGCCTGGGGGTGATGGGTCAGACCACTATGGCATCCAGATTTTTGGAACTTTGGTTGGGAGCAGATAACTGAAACTGTTGAAAGCAAAACTACAGGTAAAGGAGTCTTACTGTGTATATATATATATATATATATATATATATATATATATATATATATATAAAATACAAATTTAATGCACTTTGCAAAGCTAAGTGTTTTTAAAAAAATTATTTAAAGTACTCTTATTGTGACTTTGCGTCTTCATTAAATTCTTCTGCCAAAGTCCCATTGTGGTGGGGAGGTTACCCTGGGCCCTTGAAGGCTATGAATTCTTTCTGGTAGGTCCTATCAAGCTAGAAAGGCTTCAAAGAAAAGCTCCAGGTCCATGGAACATTCAAGCCCATGCTTTCTGGAGGGCTCTATGTTAGCTGCTGGAAGTATAGGGACAAAAATATAACAATCTATTCAAACCTTCAAAGAATCTTTTTCTACTGGAAATGGATCCTCTCTTGTCCTCCCAAGACCCTCGGTTATATTCCAAGAGGCACATCACCAAAAGATCACCCAGAGTGAGTCACTAAAACCACTACTGTGGCATAGAAGGTGCCAACCTGCATTGATGAAGGTAGTCGCTCAAATACACTTACTTAAAGAGCTGAAATAGACTATTTGATATCTAGTGGTAGACGTGGCCTAAGGGAGCCTGGAGTCTAGAGATTCTGAACCATTTTTTGTCAATGGACCTCTTTGGTTCAGTGGTAAAACCTAAGGATGCCTTCTCAGAATAATGGTCTTGGACGTTAAACAAAAAGCATAGGTTTACAAAGGAAACCAATTAGAGTGAAATTGCTATTCAATTCAATAAACAAACCCCCAAGTTCATGCATCCCAAGTTAAGAACCTCTGCTAGTCCAAATTTCTCATTTTACAGATGAGGAAACCACATCTGAGAGAAACAAAATATCTTGCTGAAGGTCACACAAAGAGTGAATGGCAGAGACAGAACTTAAGACCTGGTCCCTGAATCTGGGTCTAGTGGAAAGCATCAGAAAGATGGGCAAACACAAAGAAAGGTGTTTTTTTTTTTTTTATGGAGTTCAAACACAATACTAAAACATTAAAAGTTCATTTTGTTGTTGTTGTTGAAGCCTGGGGTAGGAAGGAAGGGGGGCATGCTGCTTTGATAAAGATATTAGAGCTCTCTGATCATGGTCTTTTCATCCTAGTTCTCTAAGTCTTGTTGACTGTAAGTTTAACTACTATCATTCTTCACATTACACTGTCTGGCCTCATTGGTGAATCATCTCTGGTTCTTTAGAGTTTAAATGGGACGTGCTATGGAAATTGCCACCCATCTTCTCCAAATTCAGGTGAGCTCAGACTTCCTATTTCAGGAACTTTATTCCTCCTCTGTTCTCATCCTGCCAAGGATAGGTCACTTCACCATTGACACCTCCCCTGTCAATTCCATAGGCTCATTTCTTTAATTGATATCACTAGTGTGAGGGTGGCAAGGTCAGCTGGTGAGGTCATCTATTTGTAAACATTTTTCTCAAATAACCTCCCACTTAATAATTATGGTAACTCATGTTTATGTAGATGGTACATCAAAGTTTACAAAGAACTTCCTTAACAACCTCCCTGTGCTATTATCATTTTACAGAAAAAGAAATTGAGGCAAAGTTGGGCTATTTGGCTTATCCATCTATATATAACAACTGCAGTTGAAGTCACTCTTGAAGTCACAATCTTTTCACTTTGCTTCTGAGGATTACTCAGCCTTAGAGTTGAAAGGAAATTCTGAAATCGAGTCCAACCTCCCATTCAATGCTGCATTCCCCTCTAAAATGCCTAGAAACGAGGTCATTTATAGCCCATGTTTGAACATTTCCAGGGAGAAAGAAGTGAGCCTTCTTGATACCCTTTCAAGCCAACAGCTCCAGTTCCATCAAACAGAGCAGAGAAACGTTTGTCTCTTGCCACCATCAACAAAACCTCATTTCAGCTTTTCAAGTTGACCAGGTGTCATGAAGGTCTTCAGCTTCTTCCCTTCCCTCCCCTCCCCTTCCTTCCCCTTCCCTCCCCTTCCTTCCCCTTCCCTCCCCTTCCCTTCCCTTCCTTTCCCTTCCCTTCCCTTCCCTTCCCTTCCCTTGCCTTCCCTTGCCTTCCCTTGCCTTCCCTTCCCTTCCCTTCCCTTCCCTTCCCTTCCTTTCCCTTCCCTTCCCTTCCCTTCCCTTCCCTTCCCTTCCCTTGCCTTCCCTTCCCTTGCCTTCCCTTGCCTTCCCTTCCCTTCCCTTGCCTTCCCTTCCCTTCCCTTCCCTTCCCTTCCCTTGCCTTCCCTTCCCTTCCCTTCCCTTCCCTTCCCTTCCCTTCCCTTCCCTTCCCTTCCCTTCCCTTCCCTTCCCTTCCCTTCCCTTCCCTTCTCCTTTCCTTCCAGAAGGCAGCTCTTCTTCCTTCTTTGGACACATTCCACTTGGCATTGTACCCTGAGCCTCTGGTACCTAACTTTCTTCTTTCTCTTTAGCTAGTGTCATAAAGATGTAGATGCAGGTTTCTGAAAAACCTTCCCTCCTTAGGCCATACCCAAACCTGTCCTGGAGAATGAATTCAGGAATCTGTGTTTCTCATTCCATTGATTCCTGGGAAGGAATCTGTAAGAGTGGGGATCACTTTGGGGTCCAACTCAAGCATGTCAGCTAAGGAACGCTAAGGCCCTATCTCCTAGAAGGCTTCAATCAGAGCCCAGTTTTCTTACAAGAACTAGAGGAGATCAAGGTTCTAGCTACCACCCTCACCAATCCCCTTTCATGATCATTTTAGGAATCCATTTCTCCATAGAATCAGAAAGACCCAAGTTCAAAAGTAGCCTCAAAACACTTATTAACTGTATGACTCTGGACAAGTCAGTTGACCTCTGTCTGCCTCAATTTCTTCATATGCAAAATGGGGATATAATATCATCTGCCTCCTAGCATTGTTGTGAGGATCAAATGAAATAATCACTATAAAGCACTTAGCACAATGTCTAGCACATAGTAAGTGCTTTATAAATGTTGTCTATCATCTTGGCTCCTAGGAAATCATCTGGGCAACCCTTTCCAAAGGCAAAAGCCCAACTATCACTGCCTCCTGATGAAACAGTTGGCAGCTGAGTAAGACATACCAGGAGTGCCCCAAGAGGAACGACATCCTAAATCAAATCCATTGCAACACCTTTGTTAAAGGTGGAGTTCATTTGGTAATAGCAAGGCACCAATCCTACTTCCTACTATAATCACCTTAGCAGTAAGGTCACTCTTGAATACAGTGCTCATGAGCAAAACAGAGACTTAATTTTCATGTCTTTCCCAGCTGACCAAAGATGTTCAGAAAAATTTCATCAGGAAAGTAGTAAAGGAAAGCAAACAATAAGAAAGAAGCAGAAATGAAGGTGTTCCTGGAGGCTTTATTATCATATATCCACAAAAATTTAGTCAGCCAATACCGATTCAGACCTACTATGTGCAAGGCCCTATTTCTGCAGTCAAAAAAAAAAAAGAAGAGGAAGAAGGTGAATACAGCTGCGTTCATAGAGATCTTTGCCAAGAAAGAACTCTACATGCAGGTCAGGCAGTTACATGGATCAGAGGAAGGACTTGGGTTTCTGGGAATGAAAGTGCAGTCAGCCTTCTGGGGGAAACTCTGAGCCCAGCCTGAAACATCTCCAAAGGAAGAGGAAGAGAAGGCAGTGAGCAGGGACAGGCTCTTCTGCCCATCTTCTTGTGGGCTGGTCTTGACTTCTGCCACTGGGCCATCTCAGCAGCCTCCAGAACAGCAGCCAGAGCCACCCCGGCTTACAGAGGTCTGGGATCTCTGGCTGCCCCCATCACCACAGCAGCAGCAGCCTCGACGGCGCCGGCGTCGGGAAGGTAGGCAGCATCCTCCGAAGCATCCAGTTGAACTTGACCCGCAGCAGCCTTGGGACCCACAGCAGCCTCCAGAGTTGGACCCACAGCATCCCGAACTGGACCCACAGCAGCCTCCTGAGTTAGAGCCGCAGCAGCCTCTAGATCCACAGCATGAGGATGAAGGAGTTGGAGCAGGGGCTGGGGTTGTGGCTGGGGTCTGGGAAGAGCATTGGGGATAGCCTTTCACGTTACCCTTGGAAGACATCTTTTCTACTCTCTAGGGAAACCTGGAAGAAAATACCATATGGAGAACACAAGTTATTTTTTTTTCCTTCCCACACCTGTAGCTTAGGTATACTTGAGATTTATATCACATCCATTATATTAAACTCATTCCATGAAAAGAATCACCCAGAAAGAGCAATCGTTCAGCAATATTCCCCTAAAGTTAGACCCTAAGACCAAATATTGCATGGTAGAAGGGTCTAGCCTAGCTCACTTTTACAGATGAGGAAGCTGAGGTCTAAGGAAGTGAAATGACTTATCCACAGTCATACAGGTAGTAAGTGTCAGAGACAGGATCTATTTTTAGAGCCAGGTGGGTTTAGACAAATGTCCCAAACCTGTGTCTTCCTTTCAGCCATTCTTTATTGCCTCATCTTCTCTTTATCCCATATAAGCCATAAGAAGAGCAACATGATGAGACAGAAAGAACACGGCTACATACAATACAGGAACCTGGGCTCTAGTCTAAGCTCTACCTCTAACTAGTCAAAAGATATTGTTCTGTGACCTTACACAAGCTACATCACACCTTTTGTCCTCCTTCTCCTCATCTGTAAAATGAAGGAGTTCACCTTGGTGATCTTTGAAGCCTCATCCAGTTTAAATATTCTCAAGTCCTCCATTCCCCAGAGCTACTTCCTGACACCCCCCCCCCTTACCCCTCTGCTCCTCTGCCTTGGGCTCCCCACAGCCCTTTCCTTCCAAGTTCTTCTTTGAGACTCACCTGACACTGGTTCCGCGGAAAGTTACACCCAATTCTTCAACCAAAGAGATGTTGTCTCTTCTAAAGTGTTGAACTGAGAAGTGACAAAGGAGAAGACTTTTTATACAGGTTCTAGACTGCCACCTGGCTAGTGAAAACATAGACTCCTGCTATGGGAGGGAGGAGCCTCTTTCACAACATACATGCCCTGGTGATAGCTCATGTCCCCAAGCCAAATTCTTCTATCACTCACGTCCTGCACAGTGAGTACCCGTAGGTGGAGCACGTGGGAATTCAAGTCACTCCACAGAGGTGCCAGGTTGCCTCTGGCATGTTGATTTTTTCCAACATGGCTCTACTCACCAGGAAAGTAGCTGTGTGTGTGTGTGTGTGTGTGTGTGTGTGTAAAAGATGCATTTCTGCTGGGTTGGATTGAGGAAAAAGAAGAGGGAAATGTAAAAGAGTCGGAGTTTGTCTGGCAGCCCATCCTTCCTTGGTCTCTATCTGTTGCCTCCCAGCTCCTAAGATTCCGCTTATTAAATAGTCTACTTGTATTTTTTTTATTTGTTATTTTCTTTCATATCTGGATTAAGTTTGTTCTTGGTTCTCAAATGCTAGCTGCTGGATTGACTTGGTGCATGGAACCCTGCTTCTCAAATAAATGATGCCTCATTGGATCACAGATTTGAAGATGAAAGGAACCTTAGAATAGAAGATGGGGGACCTTTTAGAGGGGCGGGTGATGTGAGAAATATCCTCAGGTACACATGGAGGGGAGGAGGGGAGTAGCCTGGTTGTATATCCTTCTGGCTTTCTAGTAACAAATTCTGTCAAACTCTGTGCTGGGGCAATGGCTCACATGCCCACAGGCTCTGAGTGCTTCCTCTGGCATGTGTACCATAGGTTCACCACCATAGATCTAATCAAACCCCTCATTTGGCATATGAGGAAACAAACATCCTAAAAGGTTAAATGACTTTCCTAAAGTCAAAGGTAGTAAATAGCAGAATTAGAATCCAGTTTCTCTACCTATGCCACTTGCACTGTACCCCCACTGCATCCTAATGGTCTTAGTTAATGCTGGAATTAGTCATGGAGTGGTTATTCATGAAAGAAATATCCACATAGATGAAACTATACATCTCTGAAGAATTGACATCAATGTTTTGGCCCCTCCTTTACTTACATAATACTGATCTGTCTATTATGGGAAATCTGGCTCTTTCTGTTCTGTCTTCTTTCTTGCTTTGGGAAAAAAAAGTATCCCATGACAGGTCAAGTGCACAATTACCAGGACAAGATCTGAGGAGCAAAGGCATGAAAAGGGGTGTTCTGTGAATAACAGAATCTTAGTGTTCAAAGAGACCTTAATGGTTCTTAAATTGAACTTCTTATTTGTTTCTGAAACAATGAATGAATCATAGGGATCCAAAGCTGAGAATTTTGAAAAATTCGGTACCTTGAAGAAGACTGAAAAAAAAACAGCAAAAGGAAATAAAGTGAAGGTAAAGACCACCAATAACATTTCTATTTCAACTGGTCTGAGAATTAGGATTACTTATTATATATTTTTGTGGTTGTTCAGTTGTTTTTGAGTCAGATCTGACTCTTTGTGATGTCATTTAAGATTTTCTTGGCAAAGACACTGGAGCAGTTTGCCATTTCCTTCTCTAACTCATTTTACACACGAGGAGCTGAGGCAAACAGGCTTAAGTGATTTACCCAAGGTCATACCGCTAGCATGTGTTTGATGCCAGGTTTAAACTCAGATCTTCCTGACTCTAGGTTGGGCACTCTTCTCACTGAGCCACCTAGCTGCTCCCTATTATGTGTACTTAGAAAAATTTAAGCCAAAGCTAGATTTGATTTTGTCAATGGGCAATGTGGGAGTCAATACCAGATTTGATTTTGTCATCATTAGGTGAGGTGAGAGAAAGAAGAAGGGAAGGAAGCAAGAAGGGAATGGAATCTACAGAAAATTTATGTCTAGTTGTAAATAGAGGAAGGAGATGAAAGAATTTGTTACAATTATCCTACTGCCTTAGGTTGTGTTTTCTTGGGAAAGACTTATGATGTCTTGGCTGGCTGCTTGGATGTGGCCTCCCAGTAGGACCTGGTGAGTAAGTGAGTAGTGACCCACGGTTCAGGATTAGTCAGTGGAAACACCTGCACAGGTGTTAGACAAGGATCCCCAGCTTAAAAACCTTCTATGGTAATTGGCCAAGCAGGTCAGTCTAACCAATTAATCAATGAGAAGTTATTCAGTCACTAAGGGCAGCTGGGTGCTAGAGACCAGTGGCTTCAAACTCAAATAGATATTGGGGCCATGAAAGTCTCCATCAGGATCCCTTGGGAGTATAATTTCCTAATGACATTTTAATCTCTTTCTGGTGTCACTCTGAAGCGTTATGGGCTGCATGGAGTCTTCAAGTGCAGTAGACAGAATACAGGACACAGGCTTAAGGGGAATCGAGTTGGAATCCTACCTCAGATACTTAATAGCCATGTCACACTGGACAAGTAATTAAACATTTCTTGACTTCAATTGCCTTATCTGTGAAATGGAGACAACCATGACATCTAAATCCTAGGGTTGTTTGTGAAGGTCATCTAAAGTAATATATGTAAAACTGATTTGAAAATCTTAGAGTACTCTATGCAGGGGAAAAATGAAGGTCTTGGAATCAGGAAGAACTGAATTCAAGTTCTGCCTCAACCACTCTCTTGGTCACGTAGCCTCCAATTGGCCCAGTTTCCTTCTCTATAAAATAGAGATAATAGTAGTAACTACCTCCTCGGGTTGTGGTGAGGATCAAATGAGTTAACGTGTAAAATTGTGAAGATGGAATTAATTCTCCCCTGCCATTTTTAGATTTAATCACCAGAAGTGTGTATATACACACTTGAGTGGGGGAGGTCTGTGACCCACGGGTGCAATAGTGGGTGACAATCAGAATCCACTGACTGCAGTCTAAATCTAAAAATGGGCAGGGGAGGGTTAATCCCATCTTCACAAAACTCTTTGTTAATCTTAAAGTGCTACACAAATGCTGGCTATTATCAATTAAGCATTTGTTCAGTCTTGTGAACTTTGGGCTCCTAGGTATGGACCCTAGCACCATTGCACTCCAATACAGTCCATGGGGTCTTCTTGGCCAAGATGCTGGAGTGGTTTGCCATTTCCCTCGCCAATGGAGTAAGAGGTTAAGTGACTTGCCAGAGTCACACAGCTAGTAAGTAAATAAATAAGCCACGGTTGACCTTAGATCTTCCTAACTCTAGCCCCAGTGAGCTACTTCTTTAAGTATTTACTATGTCAAAGACGGTACTAGGCCCTGGGGATACAAATATAAACAGAATTAGTATTTCCCTCCCCAGCACCAGCCTTCTGAGTGACTTCTGAAGTGTGGATGCCCTGAAGAAACCTAGCAAGGGTGGAGGGAAACATCACCCAGCTAAGCCTAGATAGCCAAATTTCCAGAGCCATTTATTGACCATGTGGCCATGGCTTACCCTAGTTTGTTCTCCACTCTGACCTTGAGCCAGCAGTCCCTGCTTCCCTGAAGGAAGACTTTATTTCATTCCTAAATGAGTCTCATAGTCTCCTTAAGAATTCTTTTATGCAGCCTCGGTGATTATGCAATAGAATCTATCATTAAGAACCTGGGAAGGGGAAAGGGGGGGCAGCTGGGTAGCTCAGTGGATTGAGAGCCAGACCTAGAGATGGGAGGTCCTGGGTTCAAATCTGTCCTCAGATACTTCCCAGCTGTGTGACCCTGGGCAAGTCACTTAACCTCCATTGCCTAGCCCTTACCACTCTTCTGCCTTGGAGCCAATACACAGTATTGACACTAAGACAGAAGGTAAGGGTTTAAGAAAAAAAGAACCTGGGAAGGGGTAGCTGGGTGGCTCAGTGGATTGAGAGCCACAGAGGCAGGAGGTTCTGGGTTCAAATTTGACTTCATATACTTCCTAGCAGGACCTGGGCAAGTCACTTAACCCCCCATTGACTAGCCCTTACCACTCTTCTGCCATGGAACCAATATATAGCACTGATTCTAAGACAGAAGGTAAAGGGTTTTTTTTGTTTTGTTTTGTTTTTTTGTTTTGTTTTTTAAGTGGGAAAAGTAGACCAAAATCCTTTGCCTCCTATCACAGACAGCCCCTGAACTGGTCCCATATGAGGGACTGTAGTTCCTTATGTATGTGCTCTGAATCTGAGCCACATTCTAGAAAAAAGAGAACAGACTATGGCTATGGACAGTGTTTGCCCCCAGGATGGGGACAGTGCAAAAAACTAGTCTCAGTCATTTTCATATCTTCCCTTATGCTACAGGAAAAAAAGGAGACAAAGGCTTTAGGAGAAAAAAAGCCTAGAGAAACAAGAAACAAATAGGAGACAGCAGGAGCTAGAGATTATAAGCTTTGTTACTGAACAGTCACTAATTAGATATGTAGGTTTTAATGCCAAGGATTCCATCTAAATGTATGTAGAGAGGAAGTCAACTCATCATCTAACAGAAAATTTAGGTATCTGAAGATCAATCAATCAATCAATCATTTATTAAGCATCTACTTTATTTCAGGCAGTGTGCTAAGTGCTAGAGACACAAAAAGAGGCAAAAGCCAATCCTTGCTTTCAAGGAGCTAGCAACTAATGGGAAAGGCTACATACAAACAAAAATATATAAAAGGAGGCATATACGGGATGAATAGGAAATAATTAATAGAGAGAGCACTGAAATTTAAGAAGGGTTACAAGGGCAAGCTAGGTGGCTCAGAGGTTAAAGTGCTAACCTTAGAATTGAGAGGATCTGGGTTCAAATTTGACCTCAGATATTTCCCAGCTGTGTGACGCTGGGCAAGTCCCTTAACCCTAGTTGCCTAGCCCTTATCCATCTTCTGCTTTGGAAATGATACTCAATATTGATTCTAAGATAGAAGGTAAGGGGGAGGGGAGAAAAAAGAATCTAATACCTATAAATTACCACAAAAAAAAATACAGTGGTAACTTACTGAAGAGTTTTAATTCTATTAACTTCATCTGATTCAAATGAATTCTCTAGTGTCAACGACATTAGCCATCCCTTCCCCCTTTCATGTCATCCATCACAAAACTGGAGGATTTCAGAGCAAGAAGTGGCCTCCTAGCAAGAAAGATTTTCCTCTACAATCTACCAGACCAATTATTCAGCCCTTTTGTGAATACCCTCAGAAAGGAGGAAGCCACTGCTTTCTGGGGTAGCCCAGCCCATTCATTCCACTTTGGAATATGGTCACTGGTTATTAGGTTTTTACAAGGTTAGATTTGGATCTTTTCCTCTTCTTCCCAGAGTTCTTAGTTTTGCCTTAAGGGATCAAACTGGAAAAGGCTAATTCCTCTTCTATTTCACTGCTCTCCAGATATATAAAGATAGCTAATCAGATCTAAGGCTGAATCTTCTCTTCTGGGGGCTAAATGTCCCTAGTTTTTTCAAATAACTAAACCTTAAAGTCTTTCATCATCCTGGTTATCCTCTTCTGTCTGCTCTCCAGCATATTTTGTTTTGTTTTGTTTTGGTCGGGTAGAGAAAACTGGACCTATGATTTCATTGGCAAAGTGGTCAAGTGCTATCTCTTGAAACATTGACTATGTGATCCCTGGTAAATTATTTCACCTCTCATTGCCCTAGGAAACTCTCAGATTGTAAATTGCCAAGCATAGTAGGAGGTGATCTTTTTTGGGAGAGGGAGTTGCCTCATCTGAGTTCCCTACACCAATGAAAACACAGACCTGGGGGCGGAGAAGGGTTTCCTGGAAGTTGCTTATAAATCTTAGGGTGTTAGTTACCTGGGGCATTGAGAGCTGGAATGAATTACACA
This sequence comes from Monodelphis domestica, assembly GCF_027887165.1. Classification (NCBI taxonomy): domain Eukaryota; kingdom Metazoa; phylum Chordata; class Mammalia; order Didelphimorphia; family Didelphidae; genus Monodelphis; species Monodelphis domestica. Next base: position 498,562,150 of record NC_077228.1, on the reverse strand, counting down.
GCCATTGTACCTCAGAGGAGTAACTTGAACACAGGCCTTCCCAACTCTAAGACCAGCCCTCTTTAAATAAGATTTCTAAATCACAGTACCCAGAACTATACAGCATAGTCCAGATGACATCTGAGGGGTGTCCAGCACAAAGGGATTTGTTCCCTACTCTCTTCATGATGCAAAGTCCTCCCTACTTTTTCTCTTTTTATCTCTTCTTTTATGCATGTCTCTCTACCCTCATCCCCTAAACTTGTTTATTTTTAATTTAATTTAATTTTTTTTTATTAATTACATGAAATAAAAATTTTCACATAAGTTTTAAGATCCAAATTGTCTCCCTCCTTTGTTCTTTCCCCTCTCCAAGAGCTGGCAAGCAATTCAATCTGGGTTAAACACATATTATCATGTAAAACATTTCCATATTGTTCATTTTTGTAAGTAACTAATCTTATAAAACCAAAACCCCACACTATATACCTGAATAAACAAGAAAAAAAAAAGTATGTGCTTTCATCTGCATTTCTACTCCAAGAGTTCTTTCTCTGGAGGTGGATACATTCTTTGTCATAAGTCCCTCAGAACTGTCCTGGATCATTGCATTGCTAAGAATATTGAAGTATTTTACAGTTGATCATCCCATAATATTTCTGTTCTGCTTATTTCACTCTGCATCGGGTCAAGTAGGTATTTCCAGCTTTTTCCAAGATCATCTTGTTCATCATTCCTTACAACACAATAGTATTCCATCACCATTACATACCACAATTTGTTCAGCCATTCTCTAATTGATGGGCATCCCTTTAGTTTCCAATTCTTTGCCACTATGAAAAGAACAGCTATAAATATTTTTGTACAAATAGGTCTTTTCCCACTTAAAAAATCTCTTTGGGATATAGATCTAGTAGTAGTATCACTGGCTCAAAGGGTATGCATTGTTTTATAATCCTTTGGGCATAATTCCAAATTACCCTCCAGAATGGCTGGATCAGTTCACAGCTCCACCAGCAATGCATTAGTGTCCCAATTTTGCCATATCCCCTCCAAAATTTATCACTTTCCTTTAATGTCATATTGCCCAATCTGATAGGTGTGAAGTGGTAGCTGAGAGTTGTTCTAATTTGCATTTCTCTAATCAAGAGGAATTTAGAACTTTTTTTGTATGATTATTGAGAGCTTTGATTTCTTCATATGAAAACTGCTTATTCATATTGTTTGACGAGTTATGAATTGGGGAATGACTTGGATTCTTAGAAATTTGATTTATTTCTTTGCATATTTGAGAAATGAGACATTCATTAGAGAAATTTATTGCATTTTTCCCTTTTGTTGCTTCCCTTCTAAACTTGATTGCAAAACAAAACCTTTCTAATAAAAATTGCTCATTTAATATCTTGCAATATTCTCTATCTCTTATTTAATCATAAATTCTTCCCTTCTCCAAAGATCTAAAAGATAAACTATTCATTTAATTTAATTATATCACCCTTTATGACTAAATTATATGTTCATTTTGACTTTATCTTGGTATAGGGTGTGAGATATTTATCTATCCATAATTTCTGCCATGCTATTTTCCAATATTCCCAGAAGTTTTTGTCAAATAGTGAATTTTTATCCCCAAAACTGGTACCTTTGGGTTTATCAAATACTAGATTGCTGAAATTATTTACCCCTATTCCATTGATTTCCTCCCCCCACCTTCTATTTCTTAGCTAGTATATGATTGTTTTGATGATTACTGCTTTAGAGAAGAGTTTAAAATCTGGCACCACTAGGCCAACAACCTTTAAATTTTTTTTCATTAGTTCCTTTAATATTCCTGACCTTTTGTTCTTCCACATGAATTTTGTTATTTTTTTCTAGTTCTAGAAAATAAATTTCTGGTAATTTGGCATGGCACTGAATAAATAAATTAATTTAGTTAGGATCATCATTTTTATTATATTAGCTCAGCCTACACATGAGCAAGAATGTTTTTCCAGTTGTTTAGATCTAACTTTATTTGTGTGAAAAATGTTTGGTAATTGTGTTCATAGAATTCCTGTGTTTCTCTTGGCAAATATATTTGCAAGTATTTTATATTATCTAGAGTGATTTTAAATGGAGTTTCTCTTTCTAACTCCTGATGCTGATTTTTTGGAAATATATTGAAATCCTGATGATTTATGTGGGTTTATTTTGTATCCTGCAACTTTGCAAAAGATTAATTATTTCAACTTGCTTTTTAGTTGATTTTTAAGGATGCCATAAGTATACCATCTTATCATCCACAAAGAGTAACAGTTTAGTTTCCTCTTTGTCTACTTTAACTCCTTAAATTTCTTTTTCTTCCCTTATTGTGAAAGCTATCATTTCTAGTACAATATCAAATAATGTTGATAATGGTCATCCTTGTTTCACCAATCTTATTGGAAAGGCTTTTAACTTATCCCCATTGCAGATGATACTTGATGATGGTTTTAGATAGATATATTATTTTAAGTAAAGGCCATTTTAATCCTATGTTTTCTAATGTTTTTTAATAGGGTATTATATTTTGTGAAAGGCTTTTTCTATATCTAATGAAATGATCATGTGATTTATGTTAGTTTGGTTATTGATATGGTCAATTATGCTGATAGTTTTCCTAATAGTAAACCAGCCTTGAATTCCTGGTATAATTTCCACTTAGTCATAGTGAATAATTCTCATGATATACTGCTGTAGTCTCCTTGTTAGTGCTTTAATTAAGATTTTTTTGCATCAATATAAATTAAGGAAATAGGTCTATGAGTTTATTCTCAGTTTTTGGTCTTTCTGGCAGAGGTAACAGCACCATATTTGTATCATCAAAAGAATTTGATAGTACTCCTTTGTTTATTTTGCCAAATAGTTTATATAATATTGAGATTAACAATTCTTTAAATGTTTGATAGAATTAACTTGTGAATCCATCTGACCCTGGGGATTTTTTTCTTGGAGAATTCATTGCCCAATTTATTGATCTGTTTTTTCTCTCTTTTTATCACATAAGCATTCAAGTGTATAAAATTTCTGCTGAGTATTGCTTTGTCTATATCCTATAAATTTTGATATGCTGTCTCCTCATTGTCATTCTCTTCAATGAAATCAATGATTTTTTCTATGATTTATTCTATGACCCACCAGTTTTAAAGAATTAGATTGTTTAGTTTCCATTCAATTTTTAATTTGCCTCTCCATGAACATCATTGATTATAATTTTTATTGCATTATGATCTGAAAAAAGTTGCATTTATTATTTCTGCTTTTCTGCATTTGATTGTGAAGTTTGTATGCCCCAGTAAATGTTCAATCTTTGTCTATGTACCATGTGCTGCTGAAAAGAAGGTATATTCCTTTTTATCCCTATTCAGTTTTCTCCATATATCTATTAAATCTAACTTCTTTTAAAATTTAATTTACTTTCTTTACTTCTTTCTTATAAATTTTTGGTTAGATTTATCTAGTTCTGACAGGAGAAGGTTGAGGTTCCTCCATTAGTGTAGTTTTACTGGCTATTTCCCCTTTAAACTCTTTTAATTGCTCCTTTAAAAATGTGGAGGCTAAACCATTTGTTGCATTGTTGCATATATGTTAAGGACTGATATTACTTCATTGCCTATCCTATCTTTATCAAGATCTAATTCCCTTTTTAATCAGATCTTTTTTTTTTACTTTAGTTTAGTCTGAGATCATGATTGCTGCTCCCGTCTTTTTTTTTTTTTAATTTGGTCTCAGTTGAAGACCAATAGATCTGCTCCAGGCCCTTACTTTTACTCTGTGTGTATCTACTTGCCTCAAATGTGTTTCTTGTAGTCAAAATATGTTAGGATTCTAGTTTTTAACCTAGTCTTCTATCCACTTCTGTTTTATGTGTGAGTTCATCCCATTTACATTCACAGTTATGATTATCATCTGTGTATTCTCCTCCATCTTATTTACCTCTTTTAATCCTGTACTTTCTCCTTTCATTCTGTCCTTCCACACAACTGTTTTGCTTTTAATCACCCTCCCCATTCTCCCTCCCTTATATTATTCCCCTTCCTATCACCACTCTTATTCCCTTCTTCTTTCTATAGAGAGTAAGATAGGATTCTATATCCCAGTGAATCTGGCTGTTTTTTCCTCTCTCAGCTAATTCTGATGAGCATAAGGTTTAAGTATTACCCATCACCATCCTCATCTTCCCCTCCACTATAGTAAGTTTTTTTTAACCCTGCACCTCTTTATGTGATATAATTTATTCCTTTTTACCTCTATCTTTCAATTTCTCTCACGTTAATCATCTTTTTCCCTCCTTGGTTTTTTTTTTTTGCACTTAATACCACACCCTCTGTCTATTTATACTTCTTGTAATATAAGAAAGAGAGATCTAGGGGGTTCAATGAGAAGCCAAGCTGAAGCAGAGATCAGCTGAAGAGCAGCAGAGGAGGGGTAGAGAGAGAGAAGCTCCAATTGTCAACAGTCTTCCAGCCTGGGAGATAGAGGAAGAAAAGAGGTTTTCCTGGAAGCTAAGAAAGAGCACATCCATATGGTACCTGTTATTCCTTCTGGGATCCCAAAACACCTCCACTAAGACTCTTCATGAACAGCTACCAGAATTCTCAAGAGGGTTTTGGATTTGGACTCAAGCTGGCCACAGTCATACAGATCTTTCCCTGAGATTTCTTTCTCCCTGACCTGTTCCTAGACTCCTGAATTAAAAGCTAGTTAGCTGAGGAATAGGGATCAACCAGCAGCTGGCTGGAGGAGGGTTTAAGGCACTCAGCCTTGATTCCCAAGAACTTGGTGGGGGCAGCCTGCCAGAGGGGACCAGTGTTAGGATTTCCTACTCATTTCCTACTCCTCACTTTCCTTGCTTGAAACCCCTACCTCTCTTTCCCTCTGTGAACCCAAATAAATTGTTTACTACTTTAGAATTGGGTCTGGTTGGTTTCTGATGCAAGGAAAGGGGACAGAAGATTTGGGGAAAGTTATCTCAGTATTCCAGGGATCCAAACTACCTAACCCAAGGAACAACATCTCTCCTTGATAGTGGGGTGACCCCATGTTTCTGAAGGGAAGTGACAGTGGGTGTCCTCCATCTCCCAGAACTATTTTCTGAGGAGACATATCCCCTCTGTCAGGGGGACAAGACTTGGTTACCTCTCTCCCAGAAAAGAGAGGGGAAGAAGGATCTTCTCTCTCCCTCTCTCCCCATTTCCCTCTCAATCCTTCCCTCTCAGATCCTTCTGTTATATTCTTCTAACTACTGTAATAATGATGGAAATTTTAAAAGTTACAAATATTATCTTTCCAAGAAGGAATATAAATAATTAAACTTTATTGAATCCCTTGAATTTTTTCTTATTATTATTTACCTTTTTATCCTTCTCTTGAATTGCATATTTGGACATCAGATTTTCTGTTTAATTCTGTTTTTTTCTTCAGGAATATTTGGAAATCTTCTATTTCATTAAATGACTGTATAAATGGAGATTTTGAATCTTTGATTTCATTCCCCAGAAGTCCTTAGTATTTCCCAAAATTCCCTATAATTTCTCCTGTGTCTCCACATTGGCAAGATTACATTATTGGTTTTTAACTGGCTGTAACTCTTCCCATGCTCTTTTTTTGACCTGTGACCAGACTGACATCAGGCAGATCTTTTGCTTTAGTTATTATTAATAAAACTTCATAAAATATATTTAGTTATTGTACATTAATTTTAATCTTTACATTTTTGGCTGACCATGAAGAGATAGAATTCTTAAATATTTTAAAGATAGATCTTTTAAGCCTGTGCTCCTGCCCACCTGCCTGTTTTCGCGCCATGGTGCCCACTGTGCTCTGTCCACTCCTGATTCAGCCTGAGCTATACCTACCTAGTCTCCAGGCCTCCAATAGCCCACAACCAGACCTGCCTGCCATTCTGAGCCATGTGATTTGTTTTTTTTCAACAGAGGGTAATGTATAAAAATCTTTCTGCCCCAATTCCTTTCCACACTCCACATGTGTGTTTCTAGCCTACCAAATCTATTTTTCAACATGGAGAAAAGAACCCCACACCACCTTATTTTCAAGCAGATTTTTTTTAAAGCTGATCCTGGACTCCTAGTTTAGAAGGGTGTTAGTCAATTTTGGTAAATAAGCTTGTTTTTTATTTTTCCTTCTTGACCCAAAACACCAAGGAGCAGTACTTTTTCTAACATATGTAAATATGTTATTGTTTTCCCTCAAAGTTTTGCCCCTAGGGAAGAGGTGAAAGAGCAATACTTTTCTCAAGCCTCCTAACTAATTCCTTTCCATTCTTCCTTTTGGAGGGGAGGGGAATTGCTACTTCAAACCATTCTTCAAAGAACAGTTTGAATTGCTTGAGCTAGCAAGCATAGATTAGCTCTGTTTGAATCTCTTACTAGCAGCTTGTATTTTCATTGGCTATTTCCCATTCTGCTTATTTCTCCTCGAGAATATGAAGTGAACTATGCTACTTAAACTACAAACCAAAGTGAAATATTTTGACAAAGTTCTGAAAGTATTAAATACACTCAATATGCAGAGTGGAGATTCTGCCCAGTGCTTCTATCAGAAATTTCAGAGCTCTGACAAAAGAAATCTAAATCAATAATAAATACTGGGGGAGGGAAAGGAAAATTTAAAAGAGATCTGGAAATTTATTGGTAACTATTTTGAGTTTATTCTCCTCCTATAATATAGAACATTTGGTATTGGAATTGGTAAAAAAAGATTTTGACTACATTGCCTGCTTGTACCTTCTCATTTGTTTATATTATTGTATTTACTGATTGCTTTAAAGTTTAAATTTTTTAAGTTTATCTGTGCTAATCTTATCAATATCTTTCTGTAATATGGAATCATTTTAAGCTACTATGTTTTGCCTTTATTGATATTTAATTTGTACCTTTACCTCTACTGAAAAACAACTTGAACATCTTGCCCAAACCAAGATACATTGGAGATCACATGTTGCCTTAAAAAACACTTTTCTGCCTTTCTTGTTTTAGTTTTTGTTAATTGTCACATAGATGATGATGGATGGATTTCAACAAAACTGGTTAAATTGTATGCAACCTTTGGAGAATTTAATGAGATAAGAATTTAAATGGTAATTCTAAGGGGCCTTCAGAAATAATTTTAATTAACTAGTGGTTTCTGGATGATTTTTTAAAATATTAATATTATAAAGAATGTTGTATTAAAGATAGAGAAACAAAGAAATGCTCCTACCAAGGTGTTTCTATGAATCAGGAAGCCAAAATGAGCTCCTGCAAAACTCGTCAGTTTAATTTACTTCCACCAGAACAATCTAGATTTCTTAATGTTCAAGACCCAAATATGTTTTACTTTGTTTAAAATATATATTTGCCAAGGTTGAAATATTTGCTACATCTGTAAAAATTGTGACAAATATCCATCAGTTCATAGGTTTTTTTAGATGTCATACAGCAACTTATATGAAATATGATAGTGTGTTTGTTATTGTAATTAACTGGGCTATTGTGACTTTTGGGGACTTTGGTACTTATTTGAATGAGCATTATCTACTGTATTACTGTTTTATTCTGAAAACCATAATGTACCCACATCATTATTCATAGCCATGTTAAAAAGGAAATGGACCTCATTTTTTAGTGAGGAATCTTTGCATTCTACTTCTCCTTGGCTGACACATTGTGTCACTGATTATAAACTATACATTTCCGATTTTTAAAACTTTTTAATTCTTGTTTTTCCTTGAATGTGCAATATAGCATCTTAGTTTTATTTTTCTCTCCTTTTTTGTACTTTAAGCACATGTCAATAGTATTGAGATTTTCTTTAACTTTTTTAATTTTGCAGTAATATAAGTTTAAAATACATTTGTTCTAATATTGATGCATACTCAAAAGCTTTAGACTATAAAAATGATGCCATTGACTGTTTAAAAGAATTATGGGTCTTTACTTCATGATTCTGTCTGATTCCAGAAGAAGGACATATACAAAAGAGCCACTGTACAGTGCTACAGAAGCACAGAGCACCTGCATAGTGCTTATGGAGCACAAGCTCAGAGAGACCAGATTCCAGTGGGATTGATATAATTTTGAGTACTTGAAAGTGTTTGGGGTTTGAGGTTGTGGCTATTTAACATGTGTTAAATGCAGGGCTTCCTTGAACCACATTCTATCAAACACCTCCTTTTCACTGCCATCTAGGCTCCCATTTGCTGCTGAAATCTAGTCTCTTTTCTGTATTTCATGGTGTGGAAAACTTTCTATAGTCCTGGCTACTGAGTGAATAAATGTATAATTGCTTAAATCAGTTTAATTGGGCCCTGATTCAAGGACCTGTTATAGATTTGTTTTTCCTTTATTTAGATTTTTTAAAACATAAGACTTTTACATTTTGTATTTCATCTACAATTAATTTTTCTTTTTTATTTGGATTTTTAATGTTTTTTTAATTTCTTTTGAAAATTGATTCATATACCTCATAACTTAGCCATGCATACCTGAATGATCCCCGTATTTGTTATTATTATTCATCTCAGGGGGTGACCTAGTTATTGTTGTAAACTTTGATTTAAATTTGAGTAATTTTAGGATAAGAAACTTGCTGCCTCCCAGAATCTAGAATGCACCATAAAGATAGAAGCCTGCAGAGAAAACATGATGCACCAGAAGATCCAGAGTGAATTTTGGGATATGAATTGAACTATGGAGAGTTAAAATGTCTTTGTTTTTAATGTGTACTCTTATGCCAAAGGGGACTGTTCCCAAATTGGCTTTTTGCCAATCTAGTAAATATTGGTTTTGTTCTTTTCCCCCCTGCTTTTATCCACAAATTATTGCAATGTTTAAGTTGATTATGTTTCCATAATCCTTTTGGGGAACCTGTTTTCCCAATAGGATCATAGGGAGGTGTGTATAAATGGAGATTTTGAATCTTTGACTTAATTCCCCAGAAGTCCTTAGTATTTCCCCAAATTCCCTGTAATCTCTCCTGCATCTCCATGTTAGTGAGATCATGGTATTGGTATTTAACTGGCCATAACTCCTCCCATACTCTTTTTTTTTTTTTGACCTGTGACCAGGCTGACTTCAGGCAGATCTTTTACTTTAGTTATTACTCATAAAACTTAATAAAATGTAATATTTAGTTATTGTATATTAATTTTAATCTTCACATGACCATATTTTCCCTTGAAAGAATATAATCAGTTTTGATAGGTAGGTGATTCTAGGTTGTAAATTCAGTTCCCTTGGCTTCTGGAGTATCATATTCCAAGCCTTCCAATCTTTCAATGTAGAAACTTCCAGATCCTGTATAATCCTAACTTGGGGCTCCATGATATTTTAATTTCTTCTTTATGACTGATTACAGTATTTTCTCCTTGACCTGGGTGCTCTTGAACTTGGCTATAACATTCCTGGGAGTTGTCATTTTTGGATTTATTGCAGGAAGTGATCTGTGGATTCCTTTATATTTTACCTTCTAGTTCAAGAATATAAAGGCAGTTTTCTTTTATAATATTTTTGGTAACATGATATCTAGGCTTTTTTAACCATTAATTTCAGGTAATCCAATAATTCTTAGGTTGTCTCTATATTTTTGAGGTCATTTGTTTTTTCAATGAAATATGTTATATTTTCTTCTATTTTTCTTCTTTTTGATTTTATTTTATTGTTTCTTGATGTCTTAAGAAGTCATTAGCTTCTAAATGTCCAATTCTAATTTTAAAAGACTAATTTTATTCCATGATCTTTTGATTTTCCTTTTCCATTTGGCCCATTCTACTTTTCATGGAACTCTTTCCTTCATTGGAGTTTTTAAAAACATCTTTTTTCCAATTAGGCAATTCTACTTTTCATAGAACTCTTTTCTTCAATGGATTGCTGTGCCTTTTCCCCACTTGTTCAATTTTGCTTTTTAAGCTATTATTTTATTTTTGTATTACTTTCATTTCTTTTCTCCATGTTTCTTTCTCCTCTCTTATTGTTTTTTTAATTCCCTTTTGAGTTCTTCCAGTACCCAAGATCAAGTCCCATTTTTATTTGAAGTTTTGAACATGGCTTCTTTATTCTCACTATTCCCTACTGAATGTGTGCTTCGCTCTTCTTAGTTTCATGAAGTTTTTCTATGGCTATGTGGGTTATTATTTTTTTGTTTTTTGCTATTTGCTCATTTTCTCAGTCCTTTTTTTGCCTGTGAACTGGGAGTTCTGAAAACTGCTGGTTCTGTCTTATCTGCTGAAGACTTATAGGTCTAATCTAATCTAATCTTAGAACACTTTGAGCTATTTTGCTTTGTAGCTTAGGACTTCACCACAGGCTTGAAAGGGCCAAGTAATACAACTTCAAGTCCTCAATGCAGGCTGATGCCAGGACTTGAGAGTTTAAGGGTTGGGTGTGGGGTGCTCTGACAATAGCTTAGGCAGGATCCTGAGATCTTAAAGTTGGCCTATCCCCAGGCTCAGAAACTGGGGCAGTAAGTGTGGAGTGGTTGTCTCACACTCCTTTGTGTACAGTTTTACTTCTAGTTCCCCCTTATTCCATGAAAATTGACTTTCTTTGCCTACCTTTCAAGTTGTTTTCAACAAAAGATCCCCCTTACTCTTTCTTTGTTGGTTCTGTGGGGAGCCACTATTTTAAGATTGGTTTGGGAGGATTCTCAGAGTGGTTCCAACTTTTGCTGATACTAAACCACCATCTTAGCTCTACCCCCATAAGACACAGTTGTAATCCTCAGCTTTAGATTGAGCCCTTCCTCTGTCCCATCCTCCAAGACCTTCAATCTATTTCTGAAACAAACAAACAAACAAATAACTCTTGTTCTCCATCCCCTCCATCCCTCTGCTAAGAGAGATACCTTCCTGGCTTGATAACAAGAGGAGGTCACTGAAGAGCCAGGTGGATTGATGATCTAAACCCAAGAGTGTGAATTTTAAAATTACTCCACCCTAATTAGATATACTTTAGGGCAGTAGTTCTCAACCCTTCTAATGCCATGACCCCACAATACAGTTCCTCATGTTGCAGTGACCCCAAACCAAAAAATTATTTTGGCGGCTACTTCAAAACTGTAATTTTACTACAGTTATGATTCGGAATGTAAGTACCTGATGTGCATTATGTATTCTCATTGCAAGGTTGAGAACCACTGTTTTAGGGGAAGATAAAGATGTAAACTCCTGATTGAACAATGAAGGTACTTAACTCATATTTTATAGTGAAGCTAGAACTTTAAGTTAAGTCTATTTTAGATCTAATACAAAAAGGTGTTAAGTACCTCTAAAGGTTAAATTAATCATAAAAAGGTAAAGTAATTCACAAAAGGCAAGCTTAACAAAGAAGTGTGAAGTACCTCAGAAGATATAATCTAACCAGAGAAGGTGAGAACTAAAGAGTGGATAGTCCTGGAGAAAATTTAATCAAAGAAGGTGATAACTAAAGAATGGGCAGCCCTGGAGAAAAGTGTCTACTGTGATTGGTAGACGTGAAAATTTAGGGGAGGTGACATAAGAGAAAATTTCTTTAAAAGGAGGCTAGAAAGGTCAGTTGAGGAAATTCATTTCAGAATTGAGTTCAGTTCAGGACTGGAACTCAGCCTGGAGGATCTCCATCAGACAGCTTCCTTGAGACAGTCTCATGGTGAATGGGCTCAGGGAGGCCACTTTGGCCAAGGCCTTTAACTACTGCCTGGCTCAGCTGGAGCTGGAGCAGTTTAAATGAACTCTTTTCTCTCTCTCTCTTTTCCTTAATTCCTTCTCTCTCTATTAATTAAATCACCATAATTTCCAGCTGACATGGGTATTTTATTATTTGGGAATTTTCCCTGGTGACCAAATTAATTTAGATTTTCAAGTCACAACACTGAAATTATCATTAAAAGAGCCAAATTCTTTTTTTTTAAACCCTTATCTTCTGCCTTGGAACCAATAATGTGTATTATTTTATATACATAATATACATTATAGAATAATGTATATTGGTTCCAAGGCAGAAGAGCAGTAAAAATAGGCAATGAAGTTTAGTGACTTTCCCAGGGTCATACAGTTAGGAAGTGTCTCAGGTCAAATTTGCATGTAGGCCCTTCTTTCTCTAAGCCTGGATCTTAATTCACTGAGCCTCCTTTTGCTCCTATGGCTATATCTTAGTAGGAGATGTGATGGTTTCTTGCATAATGCTAAAGAGTCAGCTAAAAAATTAGGTGAAGTATTTAACAACTTCAGCAAAGTCATAGGGTATAAAACAAACCCATACAAATCATCAGAATTTTTATATATTGTTAACAAGTCCAATAGAAAGAGACACAAAGAGAAATTTTATTTAAAATAACATATACAATATGAACTACTGGGGCCGTGGAGGGGTGGTATTTTCATGCCAAGATGAAACCAGGAACTATATGAAAACAATTACAAAACATTTTTCACACAAATAGTTTAATTAGAGAAATATTAATGGGTAGACTGAGCCAATATAATTAAAATGGCTATTCTACCTAAATTAATTTGCTTATTCAATGTCATAACAATCAAATTATCAAACAAATATTTCATTGAACTAGAAAAATAATAATGAAATTCTTCTGAAAGAACAAAAGGACAAGAATGTTAAGGGAATCAATGAAAAAATGTGAAGAAAGGTGGCTTAGCAGTACCACATTTTAAACTGTATTACAAAACAATAATCATTAAAACAATCAGGTACTGACTAATAAATAAAAGTAGTAAATCAGTGGAATAAATTGAATATACAACACATAAAAGCAAATTACCATAATAATCTAGTGTTTGAAAAACCCAAGATCCAAGATTTTGGTACAAGAAATCACTATTTGACAAAAATTTCTGGGAAAAGAGGAAAGTAGTTTTGCAAAAATTAGGTATAGAACAGCATATTACACAATATCTGTCATAAGTAAATTAAGGGAACATGGTACATTTTGCCTGCCAAATTTATGGATAAGAGAAGAATTTAGGACAAAACAAGAGTCAGAGGACATTACAGGATATTAAGCGGATAACTTTGATTACAACAAATTAGAGTTTTTACACAAAGAAAACCAATGCAACCTAGATTATGAGGAAAGCAGAAAACTGAGGGACATTTTTTATAGCTAGTTTCTATGATAAAGGCATCATTTCTCAAATATCTAGAGCAATGAGTCAAAATTATAAAAAGTAAATTATAAGAGTAAAAAGTATTCCCTAATTATAAAATGGTCAAAGCCTATGAACAAAAAGTTCTCAGAGGACAAAATTAAAACTATCTCTAGCCATATGAAAAAATGTTCCAAATCATTATTGATTAGAGAAATGCAAATTACAGCAACTCTGAGGTACCATCTCACATCTATTGGATTGGTTGAAAAGAAAAATGACAAATGTCCAAGAGAATGTGGAATAAACAGAACACTAATGCATTGTTGGTAGAATTGTGAACTGGTTCAACCATTCTGGAGAGCAACTTGGAAACATGTCCAAAGGCCTGTAAAACTCTGCATACCCTTAGACCTAGCAATGCCGCCACTAGGTCTATATCCCAAAGAGTCAAAGGAAAAGGAAAGGGACTACACTACACATACAAAAATATTTATAGCAGCTCTTTTTGTATTGGCTAAGGATTGAAATTTGAGGGGATTCTTAACTATTTGGGAATGGCTAAACTAGTTGTGGTATATGATTATGATGAAATACTTTTGTGCCATAAGAAATGATGAAAAGGATGCTTTTAGAAAACCTCAGAAGACTTACATAAAGTGAAATGAATACAACCAGGAGAATACTGCACATAAAAATGGCAATATTGTAAGGATAATAAACTATGAATGACTTAGCTATTCTCAATATGATCTTAGACAATTTTGAAGAACTTCATGTCCTGGCTATCATTCACGTATCTCTGTCTTCCCTTTATTTTTTAGAATTCTGGATTTCTGTCAAGGCTTAGACCAAGTATCATCTTCTATATTGGTCCTTCCCTCCTGTTCCCAAGTGCTAATTTCTTCAACATCACTTTGTGTCTATGTTGTATTTATTTTGAATATGCCCATATATGCACATGTTGTCTTACCTGGCTATAATAGCATAAGAGTTTTTAGTGCAAGGTCTTTTGTCATATTAGCACCCACTTACAGTACCTGGCATACAATAGGTACTTAATAAATGCTTGTTCGTTGATTAAATGAAAACCTAATCATATCTTTCAACATTCTTTCTTTAAGAAAACACATTTTGAATTCCAAAATCCAACTAAGTCCTAAAACTTTTCAAATTCAATATGGATTTCTAGTTAAGGATTGCCTGTACCTAGCTCAGAAATTCAGAGTCAAATCTTCTCATTTTATAAATAAGGAAACTGAGACCCAAAGAACTTAATAGCCTTGATCAATGTTATGAGTTATCAGTAGAGTTGGGACTCCAACGTGATTCTCCCCTCTCTGTGTTCTTTCCACAACCCTTTTTCATTACTTATCAGGTCTTAGACCCATAAATGGTAAGAATTTGTTTCCTTGCCAATAGTTTTGTATGACAACTTCCTATATTATGTTCTATGCCTTAGTAAAGTCTACTGATTTCCAGAATTTCAAGTAACACATCATTCATTAATTCATTCTGGTAGTTGTAAAAAATGTGATGAATCATTGCCTGATTCACATGATTCACATGTCCTGTATCATTTAGGAGTAAACTATGTTCTCATTAGCCCATCAAATGAGATAATGTAAAGTGGTTTGCAAGCCTAAAAGTTTTATATAAATATCAACTATTATTATATTATTATTATCCTGAATAATCAAGCATCTGTAACTTAAACAATGTAGTTTAAGTGCTTTAAAATGAGATCTAGTTAACTTAAATTCTAGTTATTCTGTTCACTTCAAGCAACATTTGTTAAGTCTACTATAAACAAGGCAATGTGGAACTACTTGGAAGACAAAGAAGAAAAATGATACTACCCTACCTTCAAGGAATTTACAATCTCCAGAAAGCATGTGGCAGGTGAAAAAATAAATATAATATAAGGAACAGTGTAAGAGGAGCAAAAGAGAAATCCTGGCAAAGTGCTTTAGGAAAATCCAGTGAAGGAATATATCAGTCCCAGACCCATATTTTCTAGTTGCTGGGTCAGACAATGCATATAAGGCAATATGGGTAAATGGGAATAACTTCTAATATTGTGTATGATATCCATCTTGTTCCTTATTACTGCCTTTACTCCCATGGGATCCTGCTTTAGGTAAGAGTTACACTTACACTGTGAGGTTTTTTCCACCTCTATGTTTTAAAGACTAGAATATCCTCTTATCTCCCCTGTCTTAGACCCCAGAAAATAGTAAGCCCATCAGCAATCAGCTGATGACAGAACTGGAATTTTGAGAACAGCAGCTCCTCTGATTCCAAGGTCAGAACTTTTTCTGAATCACATAATCTCTCTCTCTCTCTCTCTCTCTCTCTCTCTCTCTCTCTCTCTCTCTCTGTCTGTCTGTTTCTCTTTCCCTCTAGCCACTTATGTGTCAAGCTATGTCTGTCTCTCCCTCTTTCCTTCTAGCCACTTATCTGTCTATCTTCTATCTATCTATCTATCTATCTATCTATCTATCTATCTATCTATCTATCTATCTATCTATCCAGCTATCTATCTATCTATCTATCTATCTATCTATCTATCTATCTATCCAGCTATCTATCTATCTATCTATCTATCTATCTATCTATCTATCTATCTATCTATCTATCTGCCTATCTATCTATCTTTCTATCCATCCATCTATGTATCTATCTATCTATCTATCTATCTATCTATCTATCTATCTATCTATCTATCCATCCATCCCTCTCTGTCTCTCTGTCTCTTTCTGTCTGTCTGTCTGTCCCTCTTTCCCTCTAGCCCTTGATCTGTCTGTCTATCCATCTATCTCTCCACCTACCTATCTATGATGTATTTTTTAAAAGATACATATGTTTATTAAATGGTAAGGCGTAAGAGTCATCCTGAAGAAAATAAAAACAACTGACAAAACTTTACATGTGGCTAATGGGACACATTGGCAAAAATCAGCACTAGTTGTGAAGATCCTGATCTGCCTTCCTCCAAATCTGCCACTTAATGTTTTGGAGTTGGAATTCACTTATATGATGATCTCTCTCTCTCTATCTATCTATTGATCTCTCTCTATTGATATCTCATCTCTCTATCTATCTATCCATGTATCTCTCTCTATCTACCTCTATATCTCTGTATCTATCTATCCATCTATCTATCTCTCTATCTCTCTCTCTATCTACCTCTCTCTCTATCTGTATATCTATTCATCTATCTCTCTCTATCTCTATGTAGTCTATAGCTCTCTATCTCTATCCATCTATCTGTCTATCTGTCTATCTCTCTCTACCTACCTCTATATCTTTCTATCTCTCTATCCATCTATCTATCTCTATGTCTATCTAATTAATCTTTCTCAAGAATTTATTATGTCAATAAAAAGAATTTATGATGTTCCAAGCCTCACAATAAATGCGAGAGTTGCAAAGGCAAAAATGAAACAACAAATCTCTCCTCAAGATGTTGGTTTTCATTCTATAAGGAGAGACAACGTGTACACATAAGCAAACTAAGGACATAATAAGTACAAGATCGTTGTTGTGGGAAAGGTGCTCCTAATTGCTGAGGATTAGTGACAGTGACAGAAGGCCTCACACAGAAGGGAGTGCTGAGCTGAGTTTTGAAGAAAATAAGGGATTTGCTGAGATGACGGTGAGGAGGAAGTACATTCCAGACTTGCAGGGCACTCTTGGCTCAGCCTGTACTGTTAGGAGGAGAACTTAGAATCATCACTTCAGAACTGCAAAGATTTTCAAGCTCATCTAGTCTAACCTCTTTGTCCTTCCCGATCTTGAGGTTAAACTTAAGCAGAACTTCTCTTCTTTCCCCAAGGCTCCTTGAAATGCAGGCCAAATACAAAAGGTGCAAAGAAGGCACATATTATTGGACTTCAAGCCAGATTCTGGCCTCCATCATTTCTGCTGACCAGGCAGGATGTACAAGGGAACAGTCCCCTCTGCTGGCGGAAAATGGACACTGCTTTTCCAAAGCAACCCACTCCAAGGATCATGGAGAATGAGTCATTGAATATGACTAACTATCTTTTCCAGGAGTCTGGACTTACTGCTGAAGCTATTTTCTGGGAGCAAAACCAGCTAAGCATAGCTATTTGAGGGAAGTCTGGGATACTTGCCCTTCCCACAAAGGCTCAGCAAAATCACATGTTATCTATGGGAAGAATGTCAGAGCTCCCTTCAAGTCTTCTGGCTGGGGGTGGTGATGCCATGGGTGCCTCTGGAGTGAGCAATAGAGGGAAAGGAAGTTGTTTGCTGCTCAAAGGGCATTGAAAATAATGAGGTAAACAAACATGGGTGGGGCAAAGGGATAAAAATAGTAAGGGAAGCCTGGGGAATCTGACTGCTGGTGCTCATGGAAATATGCAAAGTAGTACCCAAACATGACAGATACTTTTGTTTTCCCAGGTGACAAGGCAGGAAGACACCAGGAACTACCAAACAATTCTAGGAGGAAGGCCTGGACTGAAAAGGTATTAGCCAGCCTCAGTCACACAAAGCAAAGTCCTATAGGAAGAAACAGAACAAGGTAGCAGAAACACATTAGACTTTTAATCCAAGAAGTATGACAAATCTTTGCTCTTCCTTATTGTTGATGTGTGACCTTAGGCAAGTTGTTCCCCTCTGTAAATCTTAACTTATTTAACTGTAAAATACAAAATGACAAAGTAGAATTAAATGACCTTTAAGGTGACCTCTAGCTTTAAAGCCTACAAGCCCAGGGGAAGTGGATACTATTGTCCATCTAGAAAGGAAGAAGAATAAGCATTTATTAAGCACCAGACATCATACTAAGTGCTTTACAAACATAATTTCATTTGATCCTCACAACTCTGGAAGATAGGTGCTATAATCACTGTTTTATATATGAGGAAACTGAGGCACACAAAAGTTAAGTGACTCTCCCAAGGCCACATCTCTAGGAGTGTTTGATGCCAGATTTAAATTCAGGTTTCCTGACTCCAAAGTCCTGTGCCCTAACTATCTCTGAAGAAAAGAAGATTGACAATGTTTCCTCCTTCCATCAGGAAAAAATTGGGAATGTGAGAATGCCTTTGTTAATACTGTTCTCTCTAGAAAACTGTGCATGTAAATCTGATCTCTATTTCAAGACCAGCCTTCTGCAAGTTTCCCACAGTTGCTTTAGGTCACTACAATTGATCTCGCCCTTCTTTCAATTCCTATAATCATAATTGTCAGGACTGCTCATTTGACACAGTCAAGTATGACCTTTAACTGTTCAAAACTATGAACAAATAATGGGTCTGGGATCACAGGGATGTAGGTACTCCCTCTAGGGGTGTGGATTGTGACCTATCCATGCCTTCTCATCTGTTGCTGTTCTGGTCCATGTCCTTCTGTATAGCCTCCACAGGGATTCTGCCCAATGTGCTGGAGTTCTCCCAGTTCATCTTTCATTCATCAAAGTGTATTCCCGTAGCATGACAGTGACTTATCACTCCCTCTCAATACATTATAAGCCCGTTTAATTTTCTAGTTATTCATGTCTTTGATAGTATTTTTATGACACTTTCTGCACTGTCAATAATGAGGATGCCAACCAATGGACTGATATACATTTCCCCATTGGTCTTTGAGTTATCTACAATTCTGAATCTTTTGGAAATTGCACTATTCATAATCAAATACACTATCACCAGAACAATACTGGAATTAAAGAGATGAGTTTTTGTTTCAGGGAAAAGCTTGTGGATATTAAAAGAACTATGTATTTTCCAAATGCAATATAACCTACTCTTTTCCTACCATTCAATTCTGAGTCCATCTTCTTTTATTTGGGGAGTAACCAACAAGCTCTATACACTGATGGCATCACTATACTGGTCTGCCCACCAAATTGTCTATTATTTCTGTCCAGTTACTCCTTTTCATCAACCTGTTTTGTCCAGGGTAGAAAATTCGACTCAAATTTTCTGAATGACTGAGAATTGCATTTGGAAGACCTTACCAATGCTACAGATGTTGAAGCAATCAGAACAGTGCCATGTATATCTTACGGTCCACATCATTGATAAGAAACCCTTCTTACATTTCCATTCTTCACTGAGCATCTTTCACTACAGTGGCAAATAGCTTTGGTAAATAAATCTCTGTTTTTCATACACCAGATTAATAATCAAAGAGATGCAAAAAGAAATTAGGACATCACAGCTTTCAATAGAGTCTGAATGCAGACCAAAATACACTATGTATTTCACTTTCTTTTTCCTTTTTTTGAGCTCTCTTCCACAAAATGATTAATATTTTTAAAATGATTTATATGATTTCAAATGTAGAAAGTCTATCAGATTGCTTACAGGGGAAATGGGGAAAAGGAAGAAAATTTGGAACTCCAAATTAAAAAAAAAATGAATGTTAAAAATTATTTTTACATGTAATTGGGAATAACTAAATATTATTTTAAAAAGTTTCAGGGAATCTTCTGTGACTGATATTTGTATACTTTTAAATTTTTTGTTACTTTGTTACTTGTTCATAAATTTGTATTTTGTATTTGTAAATTTTTTACTTGATACTTTGTTGGAGGAGAGCTTATAAACTCAAGTTTTTGTTCTACTTTATATTAACTGACTATAAGTATAATGAGTTTTTCTCTTTACCTTTTATCCATTTTAATGACTGTAAAGATCCATCCTGCATTAAAATATTGTTTGACTGCCTGTTTTCTTCTATCACTTTCTTTAAAGATATCTTAAGTACATATGTAGGTAATTCTCATATTTTTATAGATAGAAGAAAGCAGGCCTGAGGGTTTGTAGTTAACTGATGTCCTCCCAAATAATGTATGAGTTCCTTGATGGTAAGAAATGTCTTCTACTACTTTTTGTACCCATAGCCCTTAGAATAGTACCCAACATAAAGTAGGTGCTTAATAAAAGTTGATTAATTGATTGAACTTAAACTGTTTTCTTTAAGGTTATCAATGACTTATAAATTACCAAAATCAATAGCCTTTTCTTTCCTTATCCTTCTTGACTGTTTGGTTGCATTAATTTTTTTCACGATTTATTTTAATAACAAATTTCCCCATGAGATTTCAGAAGTTATATAATCCAAATTGTCTCCCTCCCTTCTTCCCTCCCCCCTCCCAGAGATGGCAAGCAATTTAACCTGGGTAACACATGTATTATCATGCAAAACATGTTTCCATATTATTTATTTTTATAAGAGAATAATCTTATAAAACCAAAACCCTAAAATATATACCCCAATAAAAAAGTGATAAATTATTATATGTTTCCATCTGTATTCTTACTCCAACAGTTCTTTCTCTGAAAGTCGATAGCATTGTTTTTCATAAGTCTCTCAGAATTGTTCTGGATCATTGTATTGCTGTTAGTAGCTAAGTCTATCAAGTCAATCATCCCACAATATTACTGTTACTATGTACAATGTTCTCCTGGTTCTGCTTTTTTCACTCTGCATCAATTCATGTAGGTCTTTTCAGCTCTTTCTGAAATCATCCTGTTCATCATTCCTTATAGCATAATAGTATTCTATCACCATCATATGCCACAATTTGTTCAGCTGTTCCCCAATTGATTGACATCCCTTTAGTTTTGATGGTAGGTGATTCTTGGTTGTAAACCCAATAGCCTTGCCTTCCCCAATATCATATTCCAAGTCTTTCATTCTTTCAATGTGAAAGCTACCAGATCCTGTGTAAAACTGACTGGGGCTTCATGGTGTCTGAATTGTTTCTTTCTGGCAGCTTACAGTATTTTCTCCTTGACCTGGAGGCTCTTGGCTATAACATTTCTTGGAGTTGTCATTTGGGGACTTATTTATAGGAGGTGATCTGTAGATTCTTTCAATTTCTATTTTACTCTCTTATTCACAAATATCAGGGCAGTTTTCTTTGATAATTTCCTATAATATGATATTTAGGATTTTTTTTTTATCATAACTTTCAGGTAGTTCAACAATTCTTAAATTGTCTCCCCTGGATCTATTTTCCAGGTCAATTATTTTTTAAATGAAATATTTCATATTTTCTTCTATTTTTTATTTTTATTTTGTTTTATTGTTTTTGATGTCTCATGAAATTATTAGCTCTGTTTGCCCAATTCTAATTTTAAAGAATGAATTTCTTCTAAGACCATTTGATCTTCCTTTTCCATTTGGTCCATTCTACTTTCCATGGAACTCTTCTTCACTGGATTTTTGGCCTATTTTTCTAGTAGGTCAATGCTGTTTCTTAAGAAACTCTTTTCCTCTTTGGATTTGTGTCTCTTTTTCTAGTTGAATAATTTTGCTTTTTAAAATGTTATTCTCTTGTTGCATTACTTTCATTTCTTTTCCCAATTTTTCTTTGATATGTCCTATTTCATTTTGGAATTCCTTTTTGAGTTCTTCCAGTGCCTAATATCAATTCCCACTTTTCTTTAAAGTTTTGCATGTGGTTGCTTAGATCTCACTGTCTCCTATTAACACTGTACCTTGATCTTTGTCTTCACAGATTTTCTATGAATAGGTTTTTCTCTTGCTATTTGCTCATTTTCCCAGCCTCTGCCCCCCCCCCCCTTAGACTGGGAGCTGTGAAAGCTTTTTATTTGATGTCTTCTGCTGATGGCTTGCAGGATTAAATATTCTGAACTTTGCCTGGGCTTCACCATGGCATAGACTTGAAAGAGTCAATAGATATAGACTTCTAGGCCTCCCTGAAGGCTGGTACTAGGGCCTTAGACTTCAAGGGGTGGGTCAGGGGTGTTCTGTTGTTGGTGTAAGGAGGGTCCCAGGATCCCAAAGTTGGCCTATGCCCAGGCTCTGAACCTGGCACAGTAGGTTGGGAGAGTAGTTGGCCAGAATTCCTCTGTTTGCAGTTTTGCTTCTGGTTCCCCTTCATTCCATGAAAATTGCCTCTCTCTGTCTACCTTTTAAGTTTTGTTCAGCATCAGAGACCCCTCACTCCATCTTGCTGTTGGTTTTTTATTCCTGTTGTTTTGAAGCACTTTTTAAAGATTGGTTTGGAAGGACTATAAGACTGGTTTCAGCTTTTGCTGCTATTAAGCCACCATTTTGACTCTGCCTTCCCTTTTGGTTACATTTGACACCATTTTTGTCTAGTCCTTCCTACTGGACATTCCATGTTCCTTGGGTTTTCTTGACCCTTCTTTCTAAATAAGTACTTGTCCCATCTCAGACTCCTTTTCAAGATCTTTATCCTTACCCCACCTACTCTGTAATCTAGCTCCCTTTCTCCACTCTCTTCCCTCTCTACTCAGTCCTGCCAAAATGATTCTCCTAAAGCAAAAGTTCAACTATGGCCTTGCTTTCCTCAAGATATTCAAATGGCTCCTTCTTGCTTCTGGGATAAGATACAAACTCCTCTATATGGCTTTTAATAACTTTAAAAATATGACTCTAGGCTGCCTTTCCATGATTACTACATGTTATTCTCTTTATAATCCTCTAAGTTACAAGCTGACCTGCTTGATATTCCTCATATACAAGATTCTAAATCCTTTTCTTTGTGCCCCATGTCTGGAATGCTCTTCTTCCCCTTCATCTCTTCCTCCCATAATTATTAATTTCCTTCAGGTCAAGTTTCATCTCCAGCAGTAAGCTTGTCTTGACTTTTCCCTTAGTTGCTGGTCCCCATACTCCATATATTTGTATTTGCTTATACTTAATTTTCTACATACTATGTTCCAAACTCACTCCTCATCCCCCAAATAGGTCACAAACTGTTTAGTTTTTTATTCCTAGTATAAGATTAAAAATGATATCCAATGCTTCAAGTATTATCAAGTATTTTATTAATAATTACTTGAAATATAAGAAATAAAAACCATGAGGAGAGAGAGAGAGAGAGAGAGAGAGAGAGAGAGAGAGAGAGAGAGAGAGAGAGAGAGAGAGAGAGAGAAATAACCTTACCAAAGTCTTGGAGAAGAGGAGGAGAGCATGGGAAGAAAAAAAAGGCAGTGTTTCAGCAAAGTCTTAATACCAAAAACATAGGACACAATGTGGGGATGAAAAGGGAAAGGGATGCTGGGAGATGAAGTCCAAGGGTTCAAAATTCTATTTACACACTAGTAGGTGCTTAATAAATTCTGGCTGTTTTTGCTCTTGATGTTTCCAAATGTTCTGTACACCCCCTTTCCATTATTTGTGTGACCTCCAGCATAGACCTTATCTGAAGTACATTTGGTCTGGTCCAATTGCTCTTTTCTCTTTTTGCATTTCTTTTTTTTTAATTGTTATTTTAAAAATATTTTTCCATGTTTACATGATTCATTTTCTAGCCCTCCCCTCCTCATACCCCACTCCCAGAGGCAACGACCAATTCCATTGGGTTGTACAAATGTTATCACTTAATACCTATTTTCATATTATTCATTTTTGCAATAGAACAATCTTTTAAAACCCAAACCCCAAATCATATACTCATATAAACAAGTGATAAGTCATAGGTTTTTCTTCTGTGTTTCTACTCTCATGGTTCTTTCTCTCTACCTGGAAAGCATTCTTTTTCATAAGTCCCTCAGGATTGTCCTGGATCATTGCATAGCTACTAGTAGCAAAGTCCATTACACTGGATTGTTTCACAATGTTTCACTTTCTGTGTACAATGTTCTCTTGGTTCTGCTCATTTTACTCCACATCAGTTCATGGAGGTTCTTCCAGTTCATATAGTTTATCCATTTTATGGATATATCCATTTTATCATTCCTTACAGCACAATAGTATTCCATCAACATCATATACTACAATTTGCTCAGCCATTCCCCAATTGAAGGGCATCCCCTCATTTTCTAATTTTTTGCCACCACAAAGAGTACAGCTATGAATATTCTTGTACAAGTCTTTTTCCTTATTATCTCTTTGGGGTACAAACCTAGTAGTGGTATTGCTAGATCAAAGGGCATGCATTCTTTTAAAGCCTTTTGGGCATAATTCCACATTGCCTTCCAGAATGGTTGCATCAATTCACAACTCCACCAGCAATGCATTATAGTTTATTTAGATGTTTCATATGTGTGTGCATCTCATCTCTCCAATGAGGACTTCTGGGCTAAGAAAGAACTTCATAACTCTTCCTACTACTGATCACAACAAAATACCTAAAAAGGTCAAAAATCAAAATCAGGTGAGGAAAGGGACTCTACTGTAGGGTGCAGCCTTGAAGGTAGGCTGGGTTTGGGCATTTCCATGCTGTAAGGGGGTAAAATTACACCTACCAAAGTGCGAGCTGATCACCCACACACACACCGTGTACCGCACCAGTCAGGGTGGGGAAATATCTTCATTCTTGGGAGCTGGATGAGGGCACCACAGTCATACCCCTGAGGACAGTGCAAAGCCTTGGCAACTAGACTTGGGACTTGTAGAGTGGGGGAGCAGAGATAGTACAGAGACTGGCTGCCCAAAGCAGAGGCTGCAGAAACTAAAAAATTAGCCTCAGGGCAAAAACCACTCTGTAACTTGCTACACACAAGAGTTGCCTGCCCTTCTCACTCAGACTTCTGGCTGAGAAGGAAAGATAAAACTAACACAGCAATGGCCACCAACTCCCAAGAACTATAATCTATAAGTACCAAAAAAAGGTAAGATACAATAGAGAAAGCCTCTGAGATTGGATAACTTCTATGGAGAAAAGGAGCAGAATACAGAGGTAAGAGCAAAGAGTGACACACAAGCAAACATATCCAAAGTTTCCAATAGAAAAAAAAAAAGGAAATTGGTCCCAAGCTTTTGAGGAGTTCAAATTGGATTTCAAGAACCAAGTAAGAAAGATGGAGGAACAATGGGAAGAAAAGAAAAGTGGGAGATAGAAATGCAAATAATTCAAAAAGAAAATAACAGTTTAAAAGACAGAATCTCCCACTTGGAAAAAGAGGCACAGAAATCACATGAAATAACAAGGAAATTGGAGACTAGAATTGACCTGCTGGAAGCCCTGAAAAACAGGTTCGAGCAAACCAAAAAGGAAAATCAAAAGATCATAGCTGAAAACCAGTCTTTAAAGACTTGAATTGGGCAAGTAGAAGCCAATGATCTCACAAGACAGCAATAATTAATAAAGCAGAGGGCAGCAGGGTGGCTCAGTGGATTGAGTCAGGCAAAGAGAGGGGAGGCCCTAGGTTCAAATCTGGCCTCAGACACTTCCCAACTGTGTGACCCTGGGCAAGTCACTTGACCCCCATTGCCTAGCCCTTACCATTCTTTTGCCTTGGACCAAATACATGATATTGATTCTAAGACAGAAGGTAAGGGTTTAAAAAAAAAGAATTAATAAAGCAAAGTCAAAAGAATGGCAAAGTAAAAGGAAACATGAAATATCTCATTGAGAAGATGACAGACATGGAAAGCAAATCCAGGAGAGACAATTTGAGAATCATTGGTCTACCTGAAAACCTAGAAGAAAACACAAGCCTTGACTTCATATTACAAGAAATTTTCCAAGAAAATTGCCCTGAAATTCTCCAACAAGAGGGCAAAATAGACATTGAAAGAGTCCATAGATCACCCTCTATATTAAATCCTGAAAAGACAAACCCCAGAAATCAGTGCCCAATTCAAGAGCTTCCAAGCCAAGGAGAAAATATTGCAAGAAGCCAGAAAGAGATAAATCAGATATCAAGGAGCACCAATCAGGATAACACAGGACCTGACAGCTTCCACATTAAAGGACAGCAAGACTTAGAATATTATATTCACATTGGGCCTACAACCAAGGATCTACAACCCATCAAAACAGACTAATATTTCCAGGGTAAAGTATGGGCATTTTACAAAATAGAAGATTTCTAAGTATTTTTAAAGAAAAGGGCAAAACTAAATGGAACATTTGATGTTCAAATACAACATTCAAGAAAAACATGAAAAGATAAACAAGAAAGAGGGAAAAATTTTTTTTCAGGACTTCAGTAAGGTCAAATTGTTTATATTCCTATATGGAAAAATGACATTTGTAACTCTCAAAAACGCGTCTCTCCTCTATCATGTCTCCTCAACCTCTGTAGTCAAGCAGTTGCTTTCCTCAGTGTTTTTACTTCCTCAGTTTGTCCTCTGCTTGAGGATAGTTTTTTTTTTTTTCCTCATAGATAGCTGCAGGTTGTTCAGGGACATTGTAAAGCCATTACTGGAGAAGTCCATTACGTTCTCTTGTACCACAATGTGTCAGTCTCTGTGTACAATGTTCTCCTGGTTCTGCTCCTCTCGCTCTGCATCACTTCCTGGAGGTTGTTCCAGTCTCCATGGAATTCCTCCACTTTATTATTCCTTTTAGCACAATAGTATTCCATCACCAACATAAACCACAATTTGTTCAGCCATTCCCCAATTGAAGGGCATCCCCTCATTTTCCAATTTTTGGCCACCACAAAGAGTGCAGCTATGAATATTCTTGTACAAGTCTTTTTCCTTATTATCTCTTTGGGGTACAAACCCAGCAGTATTATGGCTGGATCAAAGGGCAGACAGTCTTTTGTCACCCTTTGGGCATAGTTCCAAATTGCCCTCCAGAATGGTTGGATCAATTCACAACTCCACCAGCAATGCATTAATGTCCCTACTTTGCCATATCCCCTCCAGCATTCATTACTTTCCTTTGCTGTCATGTTGAACAATCTGCTAGGTGTAAGGTGATACCTCAGAGTTGTTTTGATTTGCATCTCTCTGATTATAAGAGATCTAGAACACTTTTTCATATGCTTATTAATAGTCTTGATTTCTTTAACTGAAAATTGCCTATTCGTGTCCCTTGCCCATTTTTCAATTGGAGAATGGCTTGATTTTTTGTACAACTGGTTTAGCTCTTTATAGATTTGAGTAATTAGACCTTTGTCAGAGGTTTTTGTTCTGAAGATTGTTTCCCAATTTGTTGCTTTCCTTCTAATTTTAGTTACATTGGTTTTGTTTGTACAAAACCTTTTTAATTTGATGTAGTAAAAATTATTTAATTTGCATTTTGTGACACATCCAAATTTTTAAAAGAGAAACTATTGGAGCTTAAGGAGTAAAACTATACTAGTGGGAGATCTGAACCTTCCTCTATCGGATTTAGAGAAATAAAATGAAAAAGTAAATAAGAAAGAGGTAAGAGATATGAATAAAATCTCAGAACAATTAGTTTTAATAGATATATGGAGAAAAATAAATAGGGACAAAAAGGAATACATCTTTTCAGTCACTCATCTCTTCAATGAATCTATGAACTCCTTGAGGGCAAGGATTATGTTGTAAGACAGGCAGTAAGGCATTATGGAAGAAGTACTAAACTGGAAATCATGGGCACTGATTTCAAATCTTGGCTGTGTCACTCATTATTTGTGTGACTATGGGCAAATTACTTTCTCTCTATGGAGAAAAACTTCTTCACCTCACCTGCTTCTTCACTTGTAAAATGAGAGTTAAACAAGTTGGTCATGAAAGTACCCTCCAGATATAAATTTCGTGATCTTATGTGGTTAGTCTATTAAGTCTCATATGGCCCTGCATGGGGCACTTAGTTAATGTGCAATAAATACTCATTGATTTGAATTAGGGTGAAACATGGAAGGACTGAGATAGAGGAAAGGTGAGAAGGAACAAAGCTGAAAATGGAAGACCAGTACTTGCATCATATTCTATTAACATCCTGGTCTGAGGATAGACACTGCAAGGAAAGACACTGCATTAACAATTGGGGAGGCAAAACACTAGCATCATAGTTTAAGCTCTACCTATTTCTGTGCTAGAGGGTACAGTGGATAGAGTACTATGCCTGAAGTTAGGAAGACTTATATTTCTGAGTTCATGCCTTCAAATCTGATTTCAGATACTTACTAGGTGTGTGACTCTAGACAATTCATTTACTCCTACATGCCACAGTTTCCTCATCTATAAAAATGAGCTGGAGAAGGAAATGGCAAATCGTTCTAGTATCTTTGCAAAGAAAATTCTAAATGGGGATTATGAAGAGTCAGACACAACTAAAATTTTCTGCCTGTGATCATAGGATCATAGATCTTTAAAAAAAAAAAAACCTTTACCTTCTGTTTTGGAATCAATATTGTGTATTGGTTTCAAGGCTGAAGAGTGGTAAGATCTAGGCAATAGGGGTTAAGTGACTTGCCCAAGGTCACACAGCTGGGAAGTGTCTGAGGCCAGATTTTAACCTAGCACCTCCTGTTTCTAGGCCTGGCTCTCAATCCACTGAGCTACCCAGCTGCCCCCAGGATCATAGATCCTTTCAGTCTGACTGACTCATGAGACAAATGAGACCAGAGTAAGGTGATACAGCAAGGTTTCTTTGGAGCAGCAAGGGGGTTCAATACCAAGAATATTAGAGAAAGGGTCCCACAGGGGGTGAGGGGAGCAGCAAGGGGGAGGAGTCTGATATCAGAAGAGGTATCTGTAGAGATCCCTGGGGGGATGGAGGAGAGGAACAGCAAAGGCAGGGCTGATGCCAGTAGATGGCTATGAAATCCCCACTGAGTGAGGAAAGACATAGGGTTATAGATTTGGGGAAGAAAGGGGGTCTACGGAACAAAGCGACTTGGATTAATCTCATTGTTTGTCTCTGGAGAAGGTAAGCTACTTGGATTAACTTCACTGGATATTCCTGAGGGGGTTGGAGAGCCCCAGTTTCTGGGGGGTAGGGGCTAGTTCCCAGGCCTAATGCTCAGCCATACAGGACAGACTGAGGAACAAATTCCTGGTGTTCTGCCAGGTGTTGCTGGGGCAGGTGTTGGTGTTGGTGGTGTGGGCTTCCTGTTTCCACAGTCTGTCAGATCTAGGACCGGAATGGAACTTAGAGGTCATTTAGTTCAAGCTTGTCATTTTACAGATGAAGAGACTAAGGGCCAAGGAAATAGTGACTAGTTAAAAATCATATAGGAGACGACAGCAGAGCTAGGATGTACCCCTAGTGCCTTGAATTCCATAAACAATGCTATTTCTATATCCCTTATAGTCCAACCGAACTGGACTGCTCTCTGCTCATAATATTTGGCACTCCATCTCTAGTCTGCTGACCTTTGTACTATCTGTTCCTCATGATTAGAAATGAGCTCTGTCCTCACTATCGCCTTTTGTTAAGACAAAGCTCTGTTGTGCCTTATACATGAATCCTTTCCTGATTCATCAAGGCCTGTGATGTGATGATATAAATGATTGCTCTTCTGTTTTTAGCAAAGAAGTTTTTAGAGAAATATCTACAGATCTTTTCTATTTTTCTCTATACTCTTTTCCCTCAAGTTTGTAATATTAATAAGAAAAAAGAATGAGAATGAGAAACTAATAAAGAGAACCCTCCCAACTCAATTAAAACTAGTGCCCAATTTCCTTAATTATATTTATTTTTACATTTATTTTTTCTATAATTATATTTGTTCTTGTCATCTCCACTGAAAGAATGTAGTTTCCATAAGAGTCAGAACTGCTTCATTCTTTTAAATATTATCCCTGAAAATTAAAGGGACTTGGGAAATGCTTTAAAAAAAAAACCCTTATGTTCTGTCTTAGAATCAATACTGTGTCTTGGTTCTAAGGCAGAAGGCAAGGCAATGGGGAGTAAGTGACTTTCCTAAGGTTACACAGCTACGAAGTGTCAAAGCCAAATTTGAACCCAAGACCTCCCATCTTTAGATCTAGTTCTCAATCCACTGAACCACTTAGGTGACCCCATAATTGCTTGTGGATTGATTGCTTGATGATATCCCACTGCTTTCTACAACCTGAGGCCAGACTAACATAGGGAGCTTGTAGTTGAGAGAGTCTTACACTATATCAGGAATCTTGAGCTGGAGTGACTGAAAGGATCTCCCACACTTAATGCCTCTGGGCCTCAGTTTCCTCACCTTTAAAATAAGGAGATTGGACTGCATGATCTCTGAGGCTCTTTATTCCTTTAAATTTGGGCACATCTATGATGAAGGGTAGAGCAAGGATGTGTGTGAACAATGTACCTTCCTAGCAAACAGTGATTTTGTTACTGTTTGGGTCAGAGAGAGAACACCAAGTATGAGGGACAAAGAGATTTCTAGTTTGGTTACAGTGTGATATATGCGTAGTAGGAAAAATGCTGGACTTGGAGCTCAAGGACTTGAGTTTGCATTCTAGCTCTACATGTTAAGTTTAATAGGTACTTTAAACAAATCAAATAGTATATAACAGGAAATCATTGCTTCATAAACAAATCTCTTTTTTTCTTTGCATATTGAAATGTTCATGTTTGCTAATGATTTCATAGGATCACAGTTTTAGAGCTGGTGGGGATATTAGAGGCCATTGATCCAATTCCCTTATTTTATAGATGAGGAAACTGAGATTCAATAGCATTAAGTGACTTGGTCAGAGTTACACAGCCAATATGGATCTGAGGCAGAATTTGAACTTAGGTCATCTTGAATCCAAGTCAGTTACAGACACTGTATCTCTACATTATTCATAATAAAATATTTTCTTATTAGAATTTTATTTCCCTTTCCTACTCCCTCCTTTCTTCTCTCTTTCCCTCCTTTCTCCCTTCTTTCTTTTTCCCTCCTCCCTCCTTTTCCTCCTTTCTTTCTTTCTTTCTTTCTTTCTTTCTTTCTTTCTTTCTTTCTTTCTTTCTTTCTTTCTTTCTTTCTTTCTTTCTTTCTTTCTTTCTTTCTTTCTTTCTTTCTTTCTTTCTTTCTTTCTTTCTTTCTTTCTTTCTTTCTTTCTTTCTTTCTTTCTTCTTCATTTCCATTTTTCTGTTTTTCTTTTTTCTTTCCTTCTTACTCCATAACTTCCTTATTTGCTTGCAGCTTAATTCAAAAGGCTGACCTTTCCCATATAATCCTATTTTGTTCCTAGAAACTCTGGACAGTTCCCTGGTCTACCAGCTATCCTCTTACTTCCTATCCCAGGGAAAAGCTTTTTATTAGCCAGTCTCAGCTTCTCAGTGACATCTCTTTTGGAGTGGGTGGGGAATAATTGGGGCACATGGACTCCACCTACACAGAATGTTGACAGAAGTCTGGACAAATTAACCAGTGACTAAGTCCCTGGCCAAGTAACAAAATAACCAAGAATCTGAAACTGCTCATACAGTAGCACCTTCCCACCAAAAATTCAATTTACTCCCACCAAGAGAAATCAGAACCCTCTTACTCCCCTCTCAGGGTTGTGAATGCCTGAACCCATGGAAGGCATCTGCTGTAAGGTCATATTTCTAGGAGGGAGGAGGTCCATGGAGATACAGAATTTCATGGGAGTTCTAGGGAAGAGGTATGAGTCCACCTCAGCCCCTGACTCACTAGATGACTTAGAACTAAAGCCATTTCCCTTCCAGTTGGCATCTTGAGGTATCTGGAGTATGCATTAGGGAGGTTAATAGGTCTTTACCTTCTGTGATAAAGGCCCCTTTTGTTGGATAGAAAGGCACACAAAATTCTTGCTTAGGCCATTTTTATACCCAAAGTGCGTTCTACGGGGAATTTTATACTCTTCCAACAGTTCCAAAAGGTCTAGTGGGGGTATCAGTAGAATCTTCCCTCTAACTTTTTTTCTTTTTAAAAATCAGTTTCTATTGATATGTCACGTCACATATTTCTTTCTGGAACCCTTTCCACCTTTGCCCATTGATCCATTCCTTTATAACAAAGAGGAAAAAAAATCCCTAACATAACTGAGAAAGTCCAATGTAATATACATTGATGCACATCTATATTCCACCTCTATAAAGAATTAGGATTTTCCGCAATGTATTTTCATCTTTTCTAGGGGGCCATCTTGATCATTATATTTTCACAGTATTCAGTTGTGATTATTTTCTAACAAAAACCCTCTCCACATCTTCACAGATGGAAAGTGGCTCTGGTTTTCCCTAACATTTTTGCTTAGGATCTCCCAACTTATCTAGACTGGTTCTCTGAAAAATGTGACACTGACCACTGCTGAACTTGGCCTTTAAGTCTTTCCAGCTTGTTCAGTCCTGTCGCATGCTGGTACAGTATCTGAGAGCCCCAAGTCACACTCATGCTCAGATGAAGCAGCTGGGGAGGACTTTAATGGAGGAGAGAATTGCATTATTGTTCCTTTTTAGGTCATCTCTGGGGGTTCCATGTTATGATGCATCCCCTCCTCATGTCAGTTTCATTTGACTCTTGAACAGGATGGTAGCCTTTGGAATCAATTAGTTCTACCTCTACAGTTTTTAAGAAGTGAGAAAAATGGAAGTCGTAAAGGTTAAGAGATTTTCCTGAGTTGACGAAATTGCTTAGTATCAAAGTTAAAGATTGGCACACAGGTTTCCCCAGTCTCAAACCAAGGTAGTGTCCTACTACATCATAGTATCACATCTGATTCTCTTTCCTTGCCCAGACCAGGAATGAATTAGGGTTCTCTGTTAGAGCAGAGCCCAGGTAGCCTCCTACAATGCCCATGATGGCACCTTGCTTTTATTCTAGACTCCAAAAGTGTTTGCTGATGCCTTCAATGGCAATCTTTTAATTTGTCTGCTGGTTTCCCCATCCTGCTTAATCTTCCCTCAGATTATTTCTAATCCATCCTATACATATTTTGTTTGTACATAATTGTTTTCCTGTTGTCTTCTCCATTAGATCCTTAGATACTTGAGAACAAGAATTGATTTTTGCCTTTCTCTGTATCCATAACATTTTAATAAAGGACCTGAAACACAATTGTCGTTTAATTAATGCTTGTTGACTCCATCACCCACTTCTGTGCCTTTGAATAAATGGTTTTTCATGTAAGAATATGCTCATCACCTCTCTCTCTCACACAGTATTCCTAGATATCTTCAACCATATCCAGAAACACCCTTTTACACAAAAGACTTTTCCTCTTTTCCTTGTCCTTAGCACCATTTTCCTCTTGAAATTACCTTCTATAATTCTTCTAAGTGGTGCAGTGGGTAGAGTATCCAATCTGAAGTTAGAAAGATTCATTTTCATGAATTGAAATCTGACCCCAGACACCTACTAGCCAAGCAACTGGGCAAGTCATTTAATCCCATTTGCTTCGGTTTCCTCATCTGCCAAATGAACTGAAGAAGCAAATGGCAGACCTCTCCAATATCTTTGCCAAGGAAACCCCAAATGGGATCATGAAGAGTCTGATCTGACTGAAAGGACTGAACAACAACTTTTCATATGTTTTTTTATTCACCTCCATGTGTCCAAGTTTTATCCCCCTAGTAAAATTTAAGTTCCTGAAGCCCTCAGGATATTTTGGTTTTATCTTTATAGCCCTAGAGCTATCGAAGTGACTTGAATATAGTAAGTCTTATTGAATTATTGGAGCTATTTGAATATATGAATATATTTGAATATATGAACTATTGAATTAAATGGAGAGGTTCCATAAGTATTTGGGAAGCTAGAGGGTAACAGGTAGAGAAGGAACTCTCAGGAGTCAATCAATCTCTTTGTACATCAGCCTTGGAAGAAAAGAATTTTGGAATATGGACAGGTCCCTTTCTCCTATGGAGATGGCTATATAAAATATTATTTGGACAAGATGCAAATAGCTTGTTGCTGTTCAGTCATGTCAAACTCTTTGTGATGCCATTTGGGATTTTCTTGGTGAAGATCTTGGAGTAGTTTGCCATTTCCTTCTCCAGCTCATTTTGTTGATGAGGAAACTGAGGCAAAAAGGATTAAATGACTTGCTAAAGGTCACACAGATAATGTGTCTGAGGCTAGATTTGAACCCATTCATTTTCATTTCATCTTCCTAGAGTCAACACTCATTCACTGTACCATCTAACTTAATCCTTATTGACTTTGGGTGGTCATATTTTCTCTGTATAAGAGAAAACCAGGATTTTCTTATACAATGAGAAGTTGGTTAGATACTGTTGCCAAAATTTCTTGGATCTGGAAATGATCTTTGAGCACTATTTGATCCAAATGTCTTCTCCCTGAGTTTACTGATTGGGAAACTGGAGCCTAGAAACCTTTTTTGACATGCCTACACACATAACTATTTAGTTAAGAGACTATATAGGAAATATTGGGGAAACGGATGGACTTAAGGTTAAGAAACCTGTGTTTGAAACAGCTTTGACTCTTATTAGTTATGTGGCCTGGAGCAAGTCATTGCTCTAATGTAGGCCTCAGTTTTTCCATTTATAACATGGAGACAATAACATTGGAATTATCTATCTCATCATGCTGCAGGAAAATTATTTTGTAAACCTTGAAATGCTTTATGGTCAAGGCTAATATGTGTTATGCAGTGACAATGAGAACCTAAGACTCTCTGAACCAGCCCTCCCATTCCAGACAACACCCAGGGCCTCTCCAGTGCCAGTTGTCCAGTCATGATGTCATTAGCTCTATTTTCATAATTAAATTTGTTTTTCTAATGCTGCCACTGCCTTAGGTAAATCTAAGTAGCAGCTATTTCAGACATCTACATGCTTCTCATTCTAGGAAGATGGAGTAAAAGTCTGTGAGAGATCAGCCCTCACAAGACAGAGTAACACTGAAGCCAATAGTCCAAAACAGGTTTGTGGCTTCCCCATTTACAGTCTTCATCAATACAAATCCAGAGATGATGAAATCCAGAGAGGAGGATACCTTGGCTGATTTTGAGCCTAAATTGTTATAGCTCTTGGTTTCTTTGAGATTGATCACTCACTCATAATTTCATCTTGTCTCAGGTGATTTCCAGCATCCCTACTCTGGATGACCCCTGGGCCTAAAGTTCTCCTCATTGGCTCAAGTGTTTTAAAACTGGAAAGCACCTTTAAGGCTGTCCAGACCAATCACTCTCGTTCTGCAAATCTGAGCTTAAAAGAGGTTAAATAACTTATCCAGGGTCATAAAGGCAATAAGTTTCAGCATCCATTTGAACTTATTATAGTCTAGGCAAGAAGTCCTTGTTGAAGAGAGACAGAGAGAAAGAGTCTGTGTGTGCCAAAATATTAATAGTAGCACTTTTTATAGCAGCAAAAAATAGGAAACAAAGTAGATTCCCATTCAGGAGCAATTAAATGAATTGTGGTAAATGAATATAATGGTATATTGCACCTTAGCCTGTGAAGATTTATTTGAACTGATTGAAAATAAAATAAGAGGAGAAAAAAAAGCAATATATACAGTGACTATAACAATGTGAATAGATAGAATAAAAAGAAAATGGAAACAATATTTTATACCTTTATAATTACAGTAACCAATGGTGTATCTAGTGAAGAAATGTGCTCTCCCTCACTTCTTTAGAGAGGTGGGAAACTATGGATGTGGAACATTGTATATATTCATTGTCTAATTTGGTTAATGTATCAGTTAGTTGTGCTGAACTGCTCTTTTCCCCTCCTTTTTAACATTTTTTTTTTGGTTACAATGAATGACTCAACCTCACACCTAGCAGCAGATTGGCTAACATGGCAGCAAAGGAAAGTAATGGATGCTGGAGGGGATGTGGCAAAGTCTGGACATTAATGAATTGCTGGTGAAGTTGTGAATTGATCCAATCATTCTGGATGGCAATTTGGAACTATGCCCAAAGGGCGCTAAAAGACTGCCTGCCCTTTGATCCAAGCCTGGCACTCTATCTACTATACCTCTATACTCTATAATAGGACTAGCTGTCCTATTATAGAGATTTCATCGTTTCCTGGGTTCCCTGGACTATCCTGAGTTCAAATGCTCTGTGCATGTCACTTAGCCCCGTTTGTCTCAGCTTCCTTATCTGGAAAACAAGCTAGAAAAGGAAGTGGCAAGCCATTCTAGTATCTTTGCCAAGGAAACCTCAAATGAGATCACACCGTCTGACATGATTGAAAGAAGAAAACAAGACAATAGGAGCTAAAGATATTTGCCTCCTTCAACCCTGTGAAATGTCTAGATGTATTCTGTGTGTGTGTGTGTGTGTGTGTGTGTGTGTGTGTGTGTGTGTGTGTTTCTTTAGGCAAGAACACACACACAGGTCTTGGGTTCTTTCTTAATATAGAAAATGATCCAGAGAACACTTGCACTTGCTTGTAACCTCACCCAGTTGCAAGGACCAAGTGAAATACAGTATGCAAAGTCCTTTACAAATGGGTTGTTTGTGCTGATAGTACCAGCATTGACTTTCCCCACAAACCTTTCAGTTGGCTTCCAAGGTCTGTTCCTCCTTTGGGCTTCATGAGCCTTTGCTCACACTCTTGCCCTTTCAGGGAGGGACAGACTACACCCGAGACAGTCATGGCAAGTCAAAGCCATCATTAGGGAGCACTCCCTTTAGTAATCCCTAATTTCAGGCCTTGCCCTTGCCCAGCCCTCAGAAACTCACTCCAAGCAGGCAAGACTGGGCTGGAGAGATTATGAATGGAACTGGAGTTCCCAAGTACTTATTTTGCTGCTTTGATAAATGTGGCTGACTTTAAGGGGATGGTGACCCCAAACAATTCCAAGTACACAAAGAAATCAACTCAACCTCACTCAGGCAAGTGTTGGGGAACTAAGATGCAGCAAACTTGAAATCATGCAGGTAATGGTAGTACGTGTATAATCCAGATGGAATCACCTGCCAGCACTGGGAAGGGGAAGGGAAGAGAGAGAGAGATAAGTTCAATCATAGGACTTTGGAAAACTTGTGTAGAAACTTGTTAATACATGTAATTGTTTAAAAAAAAAACAGGAAAATATATTAAAAAATAAATCATGCAGGTGAGAGAGTAGGATCCGTTGGGTGCTCCTAGAATAAGGAAGTCCTCTGAGGCAAACTTCTAGCCCCACTGCTTCAGACTAGGGACTATTAGGAATGGAAGAGTCCTAGAGTTAGGAATCTAAGTTCAATTCCCCCAACTTTACTACGTCAGCAGGCTAGGTCTATGACTAACTCTCATGCCAATCATGCTCCATAGGCTCTAAATTAAATATCTATTCTACAATAAACAGTAATCATCTACTGTGTAGCTAGGTGCTTCAGTGGATAGAGCACTGATCCTTCAATGAGAGGACCCGAGTTCAAATCCAGCCTTAGACACTTATTAGCTGTGTGACCCTGGGCAAGTTACTCCACCCTGTTTGCCTCAGTTTTCTCATCTGTAAAATGAGCTGAAGAGGGAAAATGTAAACAACTCCAGTATCATTGCCAGGAAATTTCACAAAGAAGTCACAATGATTTGGACAGGCCTGAAAACAACTGAACAACAACAAAGTATCTACTATGTGAAAAGCCCCAAGCTAGGCTCTAGGGAAGAGAGAAAGTTTAGAGGGAAAAGGGTCCCTGTCTTCAAGGAGTTTCTAGTCTAGTAGGGGTAAGAAATACCTACAATAAACAATATTATATGGTAAATGAGAGTTACAAGTTTTCAATTTCAGTCAATGTTTATCAAGTACCACATAGAAACAATATGCTAAGCACTAAGGGTAGGGGAGAGATACATAGATTAAAAAGTACTATGCCTTCTGGTTGGGAGTATAATGAATAACAAAACAAAATGATATTGGGATATGGGAAAAAGAGGTACAAGGAAGATGAGGCCTGAGGGGGAAAGGATTATTATTGACTGGAGGGAAATGATAAAGAGGGCTTCATGGAGGAGGTGGCATTTGAATTTGTCCTTCAAGGTTGAAGAGGATTCCAATAGGTGAAGATGTAGAGGGAGTAAGAGAGAAGAATTTTAAGAATAAAGAGAATCATGAACAAAGACAAAGAAGCTTGAAAGTGCTAGATGTCCACAGGGGTTTGTGAGTCTATACACAGAAGGAACTATGAGATTGTATCTGATCAGGAGGGCTTTGAATGCCAGGCTAATATGTCCTACAAATAATAGGAGATATATTATTTGAATCCCTGAGAGTCTTTGAAGGGACAGGTCCAATTTCTAGTATCAGGTAAGATCTAATGCCTTGGACAGAGCCCATACTGTAATGACTTGGACAATAAAAAAACAAAAATAACTGATCAGCCAAAAGCAACCAGGGTAGAGCTCCTTGAGCTGAGTTGTTGGGCTGAAAATGTAATCATTATCTTCTCAGAATGGATGGTTTTATTCTGTCTTTCTTCCCTCTCTCCTTCCTTCCTTCCTTCCTTCCTTCCTTCCTTCCTTCCTTCCTTCCTTCCTTCCTTCCTTCCTTCCTTCCTTCCTTCCTTCCTTCCCCTTTTTTTGAAAAACTGACCTCTAAAGCTGATACACGAAGGAGATAACTGGTACTTCAGATTTCACCCAGGAGGAGCTGGAAGTAAAATTCACCAGCCCTGAATCTGGATGGATTTTCCAAGAGTTTTCCAGCTTGAAGGTATCTTGGAAATCATCCATCCTGTTCCTTCATTTTACAGATAAGAAATTTGAGAGCCAGGAAAAGTAAATAACTTGTTGGAGATCTGTGATCTAGAAGCTAGTCAGCAGGAATTAGAAACAGATTTTCTTTTTCTTATTCAGATATGCTTTCCATTTGTCCTCAGTACTTGTAACCTTCCTTCTGCCCCCTATTTCTTGAATAGCTCCTTTCCAATTCTATTCAGATCAATGTCCTCTCCTCTCCATCCTTCCCTAAAATTAAAAAAATAAAATATAAAGGTTCTTGTGGAAACTTAGGAAATTAATTTGCAAGGAGTAATAGTATGTAGAGCTGCAGGTCACCTTCTAGATTATCTTGTCTAGCCTTCTTATGTTACAAAGGAAGATAATGCTAATAATGTCAAGAGATTTGCCCAAGGTCTCATAGTCAATAGCAGATGTGAGATTTAAATAAATACCTTTCCTGTGAGGAGAAGGGAATAAGCATTTATTAAGTGTCTACTATTTATTATGAAAAATGCTTTTACAAATATTATCTCATTCAACCCTCTAAGCAACTCTATGAGGTAGGTACTCTTAATATCTCCACTTTACTGTTGAGGAAACAGTCCAACGAGGTTTAATGACTTGTCCCAGGTCAAACAGCTCATAAGTGTCTGAGTTCCATTCTTCTTGATTGTACTACAGTAGAAATTATGCCTCATGATGAATCACATCCAGGTTGCTCTTGTAAATGGGCCAGAGATCAAGCAGAGGGTAGGAACCATCACAACCCATGTGACCCAAATATCAGGGTCAATATTTAGGCTTAGAGGTCCTGGGTTCAAATCCTGACTCTGTTTCTTAGGAAAACAATATCATATTTGCTCAGTTTCTTTGTCAACAAAAATGAGACGGTTGGACTACATACTCTTTGGTGCTGATTCCAGTTTTAAACTCTATGATCCTATGTCCTCCCCACCTTCACATGGCAGATAGTAGTAGAACAAGTTTTCAGTAGGAAGTCAGACATGACTCTGGAGCAGAGGCACCATTAGCAGAACAACAATAAGCAACTCTGTGTGTGTGTGTGTGTGTGTGTGTGTGTGTGTGTGTGTGTGTGTGTGTGTTCACCTGTGTGACAGGGAGAGACAGAAGGAAATAGAGAGAGACAGATTTTTTCTTTCTCCAATCTAGTGTTTCTCAAAATCCTTTTTCCCTTTTATTTATTTTTTTAAATTTTATTTTCTTTGATGTACAGAATCTCTGGCAAACACTTACGTAAGCACCTGATATTCCAAGTAGAATTCCATACAACAGGGGAGATTTACTCATGCATTTTATAAGTACAAATTCAACATAATTATAGCAGATCTAGCTTAAACAGTGTG
Organism: Monodelphis domestica; assembly: GCF_027887165.1. NCBI lineage: Eukaryota > Metazoa > Chordata > Mammalia > Didelphimorphia > Didelphidae > Monodelphis > Monodelphis domestica. The sequence goes on along the minus strand of NC_077228.1, from coordinate 498,522,510 downwards.
CCACTGCATATGCTTTGAAAAGCACTGTTTTTTTAAAAAATGAAATTCATCTTTTTCTGTTCTGAACTTTTGGTATTCTGAATTTCTATTCTGAAGCCCCAAATAAAATGGTCATTTCTATATAAATAGAATAGAAAAAGAGGATTATTCGTGGGACTATGCATTTTTATTATGTTCAGCTTGCTTTTCTTTCTAATTATATAATAAATTCTAGTTTTTGAAACTATCCTTGTCTATGAGTCTATCTGACCTTATTTCTAGTCCTTCTGTTTGTTAAAAAATTCATTGATTATGTTCTCTATATTTATTTCGGGGGGTATGTTGCTTTCGGCCCCTACTTCCTTTTATATACTACTCTTTGTTGAAAAAAGAAAAATATATTATAAACCTTGAAAAACTATGTATAGCCAAGCAAATCAAATCCCCACTCTAACATGTCCCAAATGAATGTTTCAGTCAGCATGTTGAGTCTATACCTTATCTGTTAGTAGATGGGCACCATTGCTCATCATTAATTTTCTAGAATGTGGCTAATTATTGCACTGATCAAAATTCTTGTCTTTCATATTTTTCTTTATAATATTGTTGTAGTATAAATTATTCTCCTGGAGAACCACTGTTCTATTCCAATCTGGTCCAATATCAAGAGACAAGAAAGATATCTAGGGTGTTTTTACTATGACCTGGTCCAATATTGCTATTTTGAACTCAATTTTTGTCCTCCATTGGCTGTTTCAGGAAATCATCTGGTTCAAGCTCTTTAATTCATAGATGAGGAAACTGAGTTTCTGAAGATACACATCTATTTCCTGGCATCAGGTAAAATTTGATGACTTGGAATGAAACCCACATATCAATGACTAGAACAATGAAAACTAGAAAAAACTAGAAATAAAAGATGAGCCAATAGCTACAAGCTAGAGTTGGTTCTGTCAAAAATATAACTAGTTATTATCTTTTCAGAATGGATGTTTTTTTTCATTAAAAAAAGGACTTTGAACCCCAATTCTGAGGTATCTAGATCCCTAAATCCATTTTGTTTCTGGACTGGCATCTAAGAGTCTTCCAACTGCCAGGTATCTTAGAGATTATCTAATACAGTTTCTTCGTTTTAAAGATAAGATTATCCTAAAGTCACTTGGGTTATTGACAGAGCTAAGATAAAACACAGTTTTTTGACTCCTTGTTGAATGCTGAAACCAATCTCTGCATTTAAAAGAATGTTCCCTTTATATCAGGAGGTGTTTAACCTGATTTTTGGGGAAGTCTATGTATCTGACTGTTAAAAAAAAGGTGACAAAATTAATTTTCACTAACCTCTAACTGAAATTTAGCTTTTAATGTAATTTATCTTATGCATCTAAAAACATTATCCTGAAAATGGGTTCATAGACCATTAGAGGGCAAACGGTGTCCATGACACTAAAAAAAAAGATTAAGAACCTTCAGTTTGAACTAAACACATGTGATCAGAATACAGACATCCTAATCCCAGGCAAGGACAAATTTGATCTAATTAGCAAGAGATCTCAGGGACTTGCTCCTCCATCTCACCATTCAGGACTTTGGGTATGGCGTCCTCTGCTGGTTCGTTTGTGTAAAGCAAATTTCATCAACCAAGGATAGGCTTGTAGAATCATAGATGGAGGGCCCTTCTCTTCAACCCATTTGTCAGGGACATGTATAAGAGACTATTGTTCTCATAGGGTTTGAAATGAATGATTTGTAAAGGGGAACAACCCATTTCCCAAATCATCCTTTCCTACTTTTGGATAGCTAACTTTATGATGGTTTTGAGTAGATGGTGCAATGGACAGAGTGCCAAGCCTACAGTCAGAAAGACATCAGATGTTTAGGGTTAGCTCAGAGAGAGAAGAGGGGATTTGAAGATTTTCCCCCTTCTGCCTTCCCTCCTTAGCTAAAGCTGTTCTCCCCAATTCGCTCTTGTTCCTCTTGTCCTGCCTCCACTACTTGAGACCAAAGGGTCTCCCCTTGACGTGTTCACTCACACTCAGCTTGGGGAACAGTTAACTTTTAATGTCAACTCAATCAGGTAATACAAAAGGAATAACTAGCATGGAAAAATGGGAAAGGGAAGTGGGGAAAAGGGGTCCCTGTCTCTATCTAAACCCTTTCCACTCCCTCCTCAAGTTTGGGGGGAACTCAAGCCTTGGTAGCCTAAGCCCCCTGAGAGAAAAGTCAAGTTGACCCACCCCTGGGCAACAGGACTGAGGAAAAGTCTGCTCAGGTTTCTCTTCAGAAAGTCCCTTCAATTTGGAAATGTTGGGGGGAAGGAGTTCCAGTCACTAGCAGGAAAAGTGGGTAACCCTCAGGAGAAAGTCTTTTTTTTACCCTCTCCCTCTGGCTTCTCAAGATTGAGAGAGAGAGCAACTCCTCTACCAGCCAGAGTCTTCTCCTCCTCAAGAATCCAATCACTTGGGGCCCCTAATCCATTGAGGTGATCAATTTCACACACTCTTCAGCCTGGCACTTTTTCCTTAGTGTCAGCCTCTGTCACAGTAATAACATCATCTCCTATTTATATTTTTAAGGTTGATAAAATACTTCTTTAAAAACAATCCTCTGATGGTAGTAGCACAAGTATTTCCATATTTCAGATGAGTAAAATAGGATCAAAAAACTTAAATAACTTGATTAGGGTTATAAAGCTAGTAAGCAGGAGATGGAGGATTCAAACCCCAAGTCTCTGACTCCTGGTCCAATCCCCCCCCCCCCACACACACACCTATCCCTTCAAATAAAATAAACAAACGAAAAAACAAAGGGAAGTCAAGAAAAGGAGCTAATTGTGGCAAAGAGGATGGTAAGGATGATGAATCTCACTGCAGATGTATTGATTTTGAATAATAGATGGAAATATCCATTGAGCAAGTGAAGATAAGAGGATCAGAACTGAAGAAGAAATTGATTGATCATTCTATATTTAAAGTCTCATTCCACTTTCAGTTGGGTCTATAAATATTATGATCCATTCATTTTCTAATTCCACCAATTTTTACTAATAGCCAGTACCCCAGTTTGATAAGGAAAAAAAAAAAAGGAGAGTTATCTGAGGTAAATCTGGGAAAGTCGATTGCAACTAGACTGTGAAAAGCCTTAAATGCCAGGCTAATTAAGGAATTTACATTTTAAAACGTTTGCAGTAGGAAGCAACTGAAAGTTTTGAGTAAGGGAGTAACATGATTTGATCAAAACATTTATACAGTTTATTTTGTACCAATATTTGAACCCTGCCAAGTATTGTGAGTTACTCATGTTAATTTATCATTTCCATACCTCTTATTCTCATAGTTGAAGTGACTCTGTGAAATAGTGAATAGAGTACCAGGCATGGTGTCAAGAAGACTCTTCTTCCCAAGTTCAAATGTGCTTTCAAACACTTACTGGCTGTGTGACCCTAGACAAGTCATTTGACCCTCTTTGCCTCAGTTTCCTCATCTGTAAAATGAGCTAGAAAAGGAAATGGAAAACCACTTTGATATCTCTGCTCAGAAAACCCAAATGAGGTCATGAAGGGTTGAACATGACTAAACAGCAACAATGTTCTCATGGTCAGAGACTATCTACTTCATCACTTATTTCGAGCCACCCTGTTATTAGTGAAAAAGAAAAATTTTAAATTGATAGTATAGAATGAGAGGATCTCAGATTTTGAAAAGACTTCAAAGATTGTCTAATCTAACCAGTTTATGTATAAGAACTTGTCACTATAAATGTCCTCAAGAAGAGGTTAAACAGGGCAGCTGGGTAGCTCAGTGGATTGAGAACCAGGCCTAGAGATGGGAGGTCCTAGGTTCAGCCACTTCCTAGCTGTGTGACCCTGGGCAAGTCACTTGACCCCCATTGCCTAGCCCTTACCACTCTTCTGCCTTGAAGCCAATACACAGTATTGACTCCAAGACGGAAGGTAAGGGTTATAAAAAAAAAAAAGAAGAGGTTAAACAGCTTTGTTTAAAGAGTTCTGCAGTGGGAAACTACTACCTTTAAAGACAACCCATTTCATCTTTGAACAGTTCTTATTGTTGGGAAAATTTTCCTCATATTAAGCCAAAATATTCCTTTCTGCAATTTCTGCCCTCTGCTCTTAGTTCTGTCTTTTTGTGAGCCAGCAAACATTTATTGAGCACCTACTGTGGGCTAGGCAGTGTTCTGAACAATGGGGCTACAAAAAAGGCAACAGAGAGTCTCAATTCTCAAAGAGAAATCTAATGAAAGAAAAAGTGGAAAACCAGTTCATTACAGGAAAAACTAGAAATAATCAATGGAGAGAAGGCATTAGAATTAATGGAGATAATTGACTATATCAATAATCAAACCAAAAGAAATCACATTATTATCACAATAGATGCAGAAAAATCCTTTGACAAAATACAACACCCATTTCTATTGAAAATACTAGAAAGTATAGGAATAGAAGGGCCCTTCCTCAAAATAATAAACAGTTTATATTTAACACCATCAGCTAGTTTCATCTGCAATGAGGACTTTAGAAACCTTCCCAATAAGATCAGGAGTGAAGCAAGGGTGCCCATTCTCATCTCTATTATTTAACATTGTCCTAGAAATGCTAACAATAGCAATTAGAGAAGAAAAAGAAATTGTAGAGATTAAAGTAGGCAGTGAGGAGACTGAACTATCACTCTTTGCAGATGATATGATAGTATACTTAAAGAATCCAAGAAAATCAACTAAAAGATTAGTGGAAATAATTAACAACTTTAGCAAAGTTGCAGGATACAAAATGGATCCACATAAATCATCAGCTTTTCTATATATTTCCAACAAAACTCAGCAGCAGGAGTTAGAAAGAGAAACTCCATTTAAAATCACTCTAGACAATATAAAATATTTTAGAATCTATCTACCAAGACAAACACAGGAACTATATGTTCACAACTACAAAACATTTTGAATGCAAATAAAACTGAATCTAAATAATTGGAAAAACATAAATTGCTCATTGGTAAGATGGGCTAATATAATAAAAATGACAATCCTACCCAAATTAACTTACTTAATCAGTGCCATGCCTATCAAACTACCCAAACCCTTTTTTATAGAATTGGAAAAAAATATAAAGAAGAACAAAAGATCAAGACTATCAAGGAAAATAATCTTTAAAAAATGTGAAGAATGGGGGCCTAGCAGTACCATATCTTAAACTATACTATAAAGCAGTGGTCATCAAAGCAATATGGTACTGGCTAATGGACAGCAGGGTAGATAAGTGGAATAGACTAGGAATAAATGACCTCAGCAAATTAGTGTTTGATAAACCCAAAGATTCCAGCTTTTGGGACAAGAGCTCACTATTAGACAAAAACTGTTGGGAAAATTGGAAAACAGTATAGGAAAAATCAGGTCTAGATCAACATCACACTCTCTCTCTCTCTCTCTCTCTCTCTCTCTCTATATATATATATATATATATATATATATATATATATTCAAAATGGGTAAACAACTTCAATATAAAGAGTGAGATCATAAATAAATTTGGTGAACATAGAATAATATACCTGTCAGATCTATGGGAAAGTAAGGAATTTAAGACCAAGCAAGAGGTAGAGAACATGATAAAATGTAAAATGAATAATTTTGATTATATCAAATTAAGAAGTTTCTGTACAAACAAAACCAATGTAACCAAAATTAGAAGGAAAGCAACAAACAGGGGAAAAAATCTCTATAACAAAATTCTCTGACAAAGTTTAATTTCCCAAATATATAAAGAATGAAGTCAAATTTACAAAAAATCAATACATTCCCCAATCAACAAATGGTCATGAGATATGAATAGGCAGTTTTCAGATAAAGAAATCAAAACTATCAATAATCACATGAAAAAGTATTCTAAATCCCTCATGATTAGAGGAATGCAAATAAAAACAACTCCAATGTATCACCTTACACCTGGCAGATTGACCAATATGGCAGCAAAGGAAAGTGATAAATGTTGGAGTGGATATAGTAAAAGTTGGACATACATTGCTGGTAGAATATGAATTAATCCAACCATTCTGAAAGGCAATATCAAATTATGCCCAAAGGGCTTTAAAAGATTGCCTGTCCTTTAATCCAGCCATACCACTGTTGGGTTTGTACCCCAAAGAGATAATAAAGAAAAATAGGTGTACCAAAATATTTATAGCCATGCTCTTTGTGGTGGCAAAAAAAAAATGGAAAATGAGGGAGTATTCATTGATTAGGGAATGGCTGAACAAATTTTGGTATCTGATGGTGATGGAATATTAGTGTACTGAAAGGAATAATGCACTGGAGGATTTCTATGTGAACTGGAATGACCTCCAAGAATTATTGCAGAGGGAAAGAAGCAGGATCAGAAGAACATTGTAACCCAGAGACACTGTGGCAAATTGATTGTAATAGACTTTTCTACTAGTAGCAATACAATTATGCAGGATAATCCAGAGGAACTTATGAGAAAGAACACTATCCACATCTAGAGAAAAAACTATGGGAGTAGAAATGCAGAAGAAAAATGCATGATTGATTGCATGGTTTGATGGGGATATGATTATGGCATTAAAAGATCACTCTATTGCATATGTGAATAATATGTAAGAGCTGTGAGCTCTTTCACCTAGCATGCACTTGCCTCCCCCCTGCCTCCAGGTGCGGCATCAACTCGTCTGTCTTAAAGATTTAAACTTGCCACATCAAAGTTCGCCATGGATGATGATATTGCTGCGCTCATTGACAATGGATCCAGTATGTGCAAAGCTGGCTTTGCAGGAGATGATGCCCCTCGGACTGTCTTCCCTTCCATTGTGGGGTGCCCCAGACATCAGGGTGTGATGGTGGGTATGGGCCAGAAAGACAGCTATGTGGGGGATGAGGCCCAGAGCAAGAGAGGTATTCTGACCCTGAAGTACCCCATTGAACATGGTATTGTCACCAACTGGGATGACATGGAGAAGATCTGGCATCATACTTTCTACAATGAACTCCATGTGGCCCCTGAAGAGCACCCTGTACTGCTCACAGAAGCCCCCCTGAATCCCAAAGCCAACAGAGAAAAGATGACACAGATTATGTTTGAGAACTTCAACACCCCAGCTATGTACATTGCCATCCAGGCTATGCTGTCCCTGTATGCCTCTGGTCGTACCACTAGTATCATGATGGACTCCAATGACGGTGTGACCCACACTGTGCCCATCTATGAAGGTTATGCCCTTCCCCATGCCATTCTCTGTCTGGATCTGGCTGGCCATGATCTGATGGATTACCTCATGAAGATCCTGACTGAGAGAGGGTACAGTTTCACCACCACAGCTGAAAGGGAAATTGTGCGTGACATCAAGGAGAAGCTATGTTACGTGGCCCTCGACTTTGAACAGGAGATGGCCACTGTGGCATCGAGCTCTTCTCTGGAGAAGAGCTACAAGCTCCCCGATAGTCAGGTTATCACCATTGGCAATGAGAGGTTCTGGTGCCCAGAGGCTCTCTTCCAGCCATCTTTATTAGGCATGGAGTCCTGTGGAATCCATGAAACTACCTTCAACTCAATCATGAAGTGTGATGTTGACATCCATAAGGATTTGTATGCCCAAACCGTGTTGTCTGGTGGTACCACCATGTACCCAGGCATTGCCGACAGGATGCAGAAGGAGATTATAGCCCTAGCCCCCAGCACAATGAAAATGAAGATCATTTCCCTACCTGAGCGCAAATACTCTGTCTGGATCGGAGGCTCCATCCTGGCCTCCCTCTCCACCTTCCAACAGATGTGGATCAATAAGCAGGAGTATGATGAGTCTGGGCCTTCCATTATCCACCACAAATGCTTCTAAATGGACTGTTGGTATTTTTTTCTTGGTTGTTGGTTTTTTTTTTTTGGTCAAAGGGTGTGACATGATAATTTCCCTAAAAAAGAGATGAGATTGGCATGGCTTTATTTTTTTTAATTATTCTTTTTGGCACTTGACTCAGGATTTAAAAACTGGAACCGTGAAGGTGATGAGCAGTCTAAAGTAATGTTCGAGGCAAACATCCCCAAAGTTCTACAGTGTGTCTTCAGTACTCTGCTTGTACATTGTTTTAAATAAGTCATTCCAAATATTGTATAATGCATTGTTACAGAGAGTTACTTGCCTCTATGAAGGCTGTCTTGCTCTATTCCCACAGGAGCAGAGCGACTTAACATAAATCCAGACTGGGGGAAGGGTGGCAGTAGTATTGCTTTACATGTAAATTATGTAATCCTTTAAAAAAAAACTTTTTGTATCTTCCACCTTAATACTTGTTCCTTTTTTTTAATTGCTAGCCATAACGAATGGCTCCCTAAATTCTCTCCCTGCCCCCAACATAGATGTGAATGAAGACTTTAACAGTCTCCCTGGGAGTTAATGAGATTGGTGCCAGTACTTGAGGGAGGGAAGGGGCTTTACCTGTACACTGACTTAAGACCAGTTCAAATAAAAGTGCATATGTTAAAGAAACTTTGCCAAAAAATATGTAAATAGGTTTTGAACAATGATATATACATATATAACCCAGTGGAATTGTTTGTCAGCTCTGGGAGTGTAGAGACCAGTTCTACAAATTACTTGTGGGTCAATGAACTGGGATGAGAGAAATTATTCTGGGATTACAAGAGGGTCAAATTGACATGCAGAATCCTCTTGCTCATCAGTGACAAAACTTAATGATTTGAGGTACATACTTTATAGGTTAGTAATGATTTACAAGATAGAGACAGTGGATGTAGATTACTTCAGTGGCTCTAAACAGAGTTTTCTATAGGGTAATAAATCATAGCTAAATATGTAACCATCTAGTCCAGATTCACAGGGAAATGCTTGCTTCAATGGGTAAAACAAGGATAGTCAAGAACAACCAAGAGCTTATCATGTGCTTTGGGTGAGATCATACATGCCTAGCTCTAGCTAGGTGATGACTGATTTTATTGGGGCCTATTCTCACTACTCGGGGCTACATGGGAAGGTAGAGGGAATAGTAGTGGGAAAACTAATGAATTATGTTCCTTGGCGACCTAAAATTAATATATATCAGTCTTTTAAAGTGATTTCCTTGTCACATAACCATGGGAAAATATTCTAAATAAATTATAACAATAACAACAAAAAGAGTTAGTGGGAGTCAGGAAAGACTTCTTGTAGAAGGTGGAGTTTTAGCTGAGATTTGAAGGAAGCCAAGAAAGATAAGTAGAACAAATTCAATTCCTCCTTCATATGACAGCCCTGTAGTTCCACCCTCCATAATTTCAATGAAACTCCTCTCCAACACTCCCAGAAAATCTGAACCCCCAGTTTGTGCAATAGTAACTCAAACTATGAGATCTTCTCTTTTAATTAAAGAAGTTATTCTGTACCTGAGTGGTCCAAAGTAGGTTTGCCTTGAAGGGTGTAATAAATTAAGATGAACTTTATTGGTTACTGTTTAGAAGGAGTATTAATTAGGTGAATTGAAGTGGATCCTGCTTGAGGGTAAATCCTTATGTGGTCATGGCCCCTGCAGTGCAGAATCTTTCCTTTTCAAGCTATTAAGGCTTTGGAATGACTGCTGGTCTGTAAAAAGTATTATAGAAAGTCTTAATAGGATTGAGGACAATGGATTTTCTCCTTTGGACAGGTAGCTCAATCTTCAGCTCTTTACTTAGAGGAATTATGCAGGGATTGTTGAGATATGTAATTTTTAAATTACCTATTATTTCATAGTTATTTTGAGGATTAGATTAAATATTGTGTTGTAAAATGTGAATTATCATATATAGTGGGATATCCTATCCCAGGAGTTATATTCCAGAGACCCCCACTGATAGGTAAAAATCTGGGAAGTAGCAGTGTTATATTTATTTTGTTATTTATATATATTTTAAGGCTTCATAGACCTTTCCCATTCTCCTATAAACCTTTTCCATACTCTTATTAACCTACAGTCTCTGAACCAATCAGCACCCAGGATACAGAACACAGAGCTGTGCTTGGTCACCTTTCATTCCTTCAACCAATAGTGTGCCACAATAAGTGTAACTCCAAGATACAGAATTAGATTTAAAAAACCAAAAGGCCCAGGATACAGTGAAGCCATATTAAGTAATTCATGATATAGTGAGGGATGACTGTACATTTCAACTAACTGGGTACAATGAATACAGTACCAAGTCCGAGTTAGGAAGCCTCATCTTCCTGATTTCAAATCTAGCCTCAGATACTTACTAGCTTTGTGACCATGGATAGGTTAATTACACATGTTTGCCTCAGTTCCTCATCTGTCAAATGAGCTGGAGAAGGAAATGACAAACCATTTTAGTATCTTCACCAAGAAAACCCTAAATGAGGTTACAAAGTGTTAGATACAACCGTAATGATGGAACAAAATGATTTTTGTAAATGTATATTACTCCATTCAATAAAGTCACGTTGCTTATATAGCTCAGATTTGCATGGCATTTTAAAGCTTATGAGCTTTTGCAATAGAAGAACTCAGTGAGCTGATGAATGTACATATTAACATATGCATTTTAGAGATAAATATCAATGGAGACTTAGAAAATTAAATAATTTTCTCAAGAACACACAGCTATCAAGGGGAAAAGCTAGGATTTTTATTCAAATCTTCTGATTCCAAATCCACGGCCTCCTTTAAGAATATTTTCATGAAATGTTCTCTGACCCCAGCATGATTCACATGGGACTTCAGATGTCTGGGAGGTGAGATGGAAGCAGCGAAAGTTCGGACCTCTGAAAACCCTTCCTTACTGATTAAAAACCAAATGCTCCTAAAGGACTGAAAACTAAACCTAACAGCAGTACAGAGCCAAGGAACCCTCCTGTTGGACTCAACCTAAAAGGTACACCCCCCCCCAAGCTTGAATTCAAGAACACTCAGGTTTAAAGGGAAAGAAGAAGGAAGGTCCCAGGACCCCTCCCCCACCTACAGTACTGAGACTCCAGCAGTGACTAGAATCTCTGTGCAGGCAAGGAAAGTAGTTTGGAGGGAGTACCTTATGGGCAAAGCTGTGTCAGATTTAGGGCTGTGAATACAGGTGGTGAGGAAGGAGCTGTAGAAGAAGCCCAGAGCAGGCAGTCTAGTTGCAGCTGAGACACTCTATATTGCCTCCCCACCCCGAGGTTTTAGGCTCAGGGCACATCCAGCTCCACAAGTTCAAATCTGCTGGGCTTAATCTTATCAAGCCTTCAGAGGTCAGGGAAGCTCAAGCTCCAATACCCCTCCCCCAAAGACTGCTCTGAGAGTCTTGCTAAGCTCCAAGGGTGAAGGTTGACAGAAAAGCCCAAACCCACAGATCCAACACATAATGAAAGGAGTAAGCATGCAGGCAGCTACAGGGGGAAAAGAAGAGGCAAATATGAGCAAACAGAAAAAGAAAAAAGAAATTACAATCAACAGCTTCTATCCAGGCAATGACCAAAGAGAAAATGTAACAGGAGGATCAAGGAACACCAAGCAAAAACACAGAAACTCCAGCAAATTGGACACAGGCTTTGGAAGAACTCAAAATACAATCCAAAACACAATTGAAGACAACTGGGAAAATAACTTAAAAAGCAAGACAAGTTATCTGGAAACCGAAAATAGTGTCATGAAAGCCAAAATTAATCAACTTGAAAATGAGGCAAAGGAGATGAAAGATGACCTCCAAAGAACATCAGACCAGAAGGAGAAGGATGACCAAAAATCCAGGGATGAAATTCAGTCATTAAAAACCAAAATACAACAATTAGAACTAAGCAACTTTAGAAGGCAGCAGGAAACTATAAAACAAAATCAAAAGAATGAAAAAATTGAGGAAAATATGAAATACTTCATTCACAAAAGAGAAGATTTAGAAAATCGTTCCAGGAGAGACAACTTAAAAATCATTGGTCTATCAGAAGTCCATGAAGAAAGAAAAAGCCTGGACATCATCCTACAGGAAATTATCCAAGAAAACTTCCCTGACCTTCTAGGACAAGAGGCAAAAGTGGAGACTGAAAGAACCCACAGATCACCTGCTGTACTTAATCCCCAATTGACAACACCCAGGAATGTTATAGCCAAATTCAAGAACTATCAGACCAAAGGAAAAATATTACAAGCTGCTAAGAAGAAGTCATTCAGATATGATGAAACTACAGTGTGGATAACACAGGTTCTGGCTGCATCCACACTGAAGAAGGGAAAGGCATGGAATATGATATTCCAGAAAGCAAGGGAACTAGGTCTACAACAAAGAAGCAACTATGCGGCAAAACTGACTATATTCTTATATGGGAAAGTATGGTCATTTTAGAGAATAGAAGAATTGCAAGCATTTGTAAAGAAAAGACCAGAGCTGAACAGAAAATTTGATGCCCAAACACAGAACCCAGGAGACTCATCAAAAGATAATTAAGAAGGGGAAAGAACAAAACAAAACAAAACATAACAAAACAAACAAAGAAAAAAAAACACAACTTTTTTTTAAGGGACCCAATAAGTTAAAATGATATGTATCTTCCCAGTTGTGTGACCCTGGGGAATTCACTTGACCCCCATTGTCCAGCCCTTACCACTCTTATGCCTTGAAACCAATACATAGTATTGATGCCAAGACAGAAGGTAAGGTTTTTTTTTAATAATAATTAAATAAAATGATATGTATCCCCATAAGAAAAGAGGATATTGGTAACTCTTAAAAATTGTTGTTATTACCTGGGTAGCTAGAAGAATTATGTTTAGAGGGAACAGTGACAAACTGTATAGGATGAAATGCCAAGACATAAATATGTATATAGATATATGCATGCATAAATATATATATATGTATATGTATATATACATATATAGAGACAACTTGAGTTTAAAAAAGAGGTTAATACTAAGAGAAATGGAAAAAGAAACAAAATGGGGTAAATTTATATGTCACAAAGAAACACATCATGGGAGGGGGAGAACATCAATACACTGGAAGGGTAAAGAGGTTGGAGATAGGAAATAATCAATTCTTACGTGCATTGAAATTGACTGAAAGAGGGAAGAACAATCAAATACATTAGGGCAGAGAAGTGATTTGTACCCTATAAGGAAGTAGAAGAGTATCAAATGGACTGGTGGAGAGGGAAGCAATACAAGGGAGGGAGAGGGTGTGGGGGTAGTTTAAAAAGACAAAAGAAAATCGGATGGGAATAAGAAGAGAGGGGGGTAGAAAGGGAAGTAAAATAAGGGTGGGAATTAGGGGGCACCAATTAAAAACAAAACACTTGTGCAGAAGGAAATAGTGAAAGAAGAAAGGGTAGGACTAGGAGTAGAAATCAAAATGCTGGGAAATAAGTAGTAGTAGTAGGCTTTCGGTAACTGAGGATGACGATTGACTTTGTGCGTTTTCATCTATGGTGTATAGATGAATGTGCACAAAGACACTTGTGTGTGAAGGAGATTTAAGTGGAAAAGTTGATGCACAGAGATGGTCCCACTCTCTCGGCATTGGAAGCCTGGGTTCATTGGCACGAAAAATCATTACACCTGGAGACTTCCTCAGCTGCATTGGATGGCCGTGTTGTCCTTTGTGCTCCAACACGCCCTAAGTACTCCACAGTGATTTGCTGCGTCGCCCTCTCAGCCGTTGAACCTTCTTATTGGTTTCTTCCGTCTGTTCGGCCAAAGCAGTCTTCACATGCTGGGTGAGCAAAGCCTTAGTTCACCAGGGGTCTACAACTTGATGGCTACCCTCACAAGGTTTAGCCAGCCTGCCGAAGCTGTTACCTGGGGTGTGGCTGCTGCCACATGCTAGCAGCTACTAGGAGCCACAAGTGAGAGCTGGGTGTCAGGTGAGGGTCAGAGGTTGGAGAGCTGCCCTAGGAGGGCACGATAAGCCCTCCATACCAGAGATACTACTCCTCCCTGAGCACCCCATACACCCCACCGGGAAATACACAACTGGTAATCATAACTCTGAATGTGAATGGAATGAACTCACCCATAAAATGCAAGTGAATAGCAGAGTGGATTAGAAACCAAAACCCTACCATATGCTGTCTACAAAAAAAAAATGATAATAATAATAAAAATAAAAAAACATACATAAGGAAGGTAGACATAAGGAAGGTAGGGTAAGGGTAAGAGGATGGAGCCAAATCTATTGGGCATCAACAAAAAGGAGGCAGAAGTTGCTATCATGATATCTTACAAAGCCAAAGTAAAAATTGATCTAGTCAAAAGAGATAGGGAAGGTAATTACATCCTGATAAAAGGCAGTATAGACAATAAGGAAATAACAGTACTCAACATGTATGCACCAAATGGCATAGCATCCAAATTTCTAAAGAAGAAACTAGTGAAGTTCAAAGATGAAATAGATAGAAAAACTATGTTAGTGGGAGACCTGAACCTTTCCCTCTCAGAACTAGATAAATCAAACCAAAAAATAAATAAGAAAGAGGTAAGTGATGTGAGTAAAACCTTGGGAAAATTAGAGTTAGTAGATATGTGGATAAAAATAAATAGGGACAAAAAGGAATACACCTTCTTTTCAGGAGCACATGGTACATTTACTAAGATTAACCATGTACTAGGGCATAAAAACATTGCAAGCAAGTGCAAAAAAGCAGAAATAATAAATGCAACCTTCTCATACCACAATGCAATGAAAATAATAATTAGTAAGGGTACATGGAGAGGCAAATCAAAAATTAATTTGAAATTAAACAATATGATCACCCCAAATCTGTTAAAGAACAAATCATAGAAATAATTAATAATTTCATTGAAGAAAATGACAAAGATGAGACATCCTTTCAAAATCTATGGGATGCAGCCAAAGCAGTACTCAGGGGGAAATTTATATCCTTGAGTTCCTATATTAACAAATTAGGGAGGGCAGAGGTCAATGAATTCGGCATGCAAATTAAAAAACTTGAAAGTGAACAAATTAAAAATCCTCAGATGAAGACTAAATTAGAGATCCTAAAAACCAAAGGAGAAATTAATAAAATTAAAAGTCAAAGAACTACTGATTTAAAAAATAAGTCTAGAAGCTGGTAGTTTGAAACAAACAAATAAAATAGACAAAGTACTGATCTAATTAAAAAAAGGAAAGAAGAAAACCAAATTGAAAGCATCCAAGATGAAAAGGGAGACCTCACCTCTAATGAAGAGGAAATTAAGGCAATCTTTAAAAATTATTATGCCCAATTATATGGCAATAAATATGGCAATCTAGATAATATGGATGAATATTTACAAAAATATAAATTGCCTAGACTAACAGAAAAAGAAATAGAATACCTAAACAACCCCATATCAGAAAAATAAATTGAACAAGTCATCAAAGAACTCCCTAAGAAAAAATCCCTAGGACCAGATGGATTCACAAATTAATTCTATTAAACATTCAAAGAACAACTAATCCCAATATTATACAAACTATTTGACAGAATAAGCTAAGAAGGAATTCTACCAAATTCCTTTTACAACACAAATATGGTACTGATTCCAAATCCAGGCAGGTCAAAAACAGAGAAAGAAAACTACTGACAAACCTTCTTAATAAACATAGATGCAAAAATCTTAAATAGGATACTAGCAAAAAGACTCCAACAAGTGTTCATAAGGATTATTCATTATGACCAGATAGGATTTATACCAAGAATGCAAGGATGGTTCATTATTAGGGAAACCATCCACATAATTGACCATATTAACAAGCAAATGGGAAAAAATCACATGATCATCTCAATAGATGCAGAAAAAGCCTTTGATAAAATACAACATCCATTCCTATTGAAAACACTAGAAAGCATAGGAATAGAAGAGTCTTTCCTAAAAATAATAAATGGTATATATCTAAAACCATCAGTCAACATCATCTGCAATGGGGACAAACTAGAAGCCTTCCCAATAAGATCTGGAGTGAAACAAGGATACCCATTATCACCTCTATTATTTAACATTGTACTAAAAACACTAGCATTATCAACTAGAGAAGAAAAAGAAATTGAAGGTATTAAAATGGGCAATGAGGAGACCAAGCTATCACTCTTTGCAGATGATATGATGGCCTACTTAAAGAATCCTAGAGAATCAACTAAAAAGCTAGTTGAAATAATCAACAACTTTAGCAAAGTTGCAGGATACAAAATAAACCCACATAAGTCATCAACATATCTATACATTTCCAACACATCTCAGCAGCAAGAATTAGAAAGAGAAATTCCATATAAAATCACCCTGGACCATATAAAATACTTAGGAATCTATCTGCCAAGACAAACACATGAACTATATGAACATAACTACAAAACACTCTCCACACAATTAAAACTAGATCTAAGCAATTGGAAAAACTTTGATTACTCATGAGTAGGATGAGCTAACATAGTAAAATGACAATCTTACTCAAATTAATTTACTTATTTAGTGCCATACCCATTGACCTACCCAAAACTTTTTTTTTTACTGAACTGGAAAAAACCTAAAGTTCATTTGGAAGAACAAAAGATCAATGATATCCAGGGAAATCATGAAAAAAAATGCAAAGGAAGGAAGACTTGCAGTCCCAGATCTCAAACTATACTATAAAGCAGTGGTCATCAAAACAACATAGTACTAGCTAAGAGACAGAAAGGAGGATCAGTGGAATAGACTTGGGGTAAGTAAACTCAGCAACACAGTCTATGATAAGCCCAATAATCCCAGCTTTTGGCACCAAAATCCACTATTTGATAAAAACTGCTGGGAAAATTGGAAGACAGTATAGGAGAGATTAGGTTTGGATCAACATCTCACACCCTACACCAAGATAAACTTAGAATGGGTGAATGACTTAAATATAAAGAAGGAAACTATAAGTAAATTAGGTGAAGTGAACACAGAATAGTATACATGTCAGAGCTTTGGGAAAGGAAAGATCTTAAAACCAAGCAAGAGTTAGAAAAATCGCAAAATGTAAAATAAATAATTTTGATTACATCAAATTAAAAAGATTTTGTACAAGCAAAACCAATGTGACTAAAATTAGAAGGGAAGTAACAAATTGGAAACAATCTTCATAATAAAAACCTCTGACAAAGGTCTAATTACTCAAATTTATAAAGAACTAAATCAATTGCAAAAAAAAATCAAGTCATTCTCCAATTGATAAATGGGGCAAGGGACATAAATAGGCTATTTTCAGTTAAAGAAATAAAAACTATTAATAAGCACATGAAAAAGTGTTCTAAATCTCTTATAATCAGAGAGATGCAAATCAAAACACCTCTGCGGTATCACCTCACACCTAGCAGATTGGCTAACATGATAGCAAAGGAAAGTAATGAATGCTGGAGGGGATGTGGCAAAGTAGGGACATTAATGCATTGCTGGTGGAGTTGTGAATTGATCCAACCATTCTGGAGGGCTATTTGGAAGTATGCCCAAAGGGGGCTAAAAGACTGTCTGCCCTTTGATCCAGCCATAGCACTGCTGGGTTTGTACCTCAAAGAGATAATAAGGAAAAAGACTTGTACAAGAATATTCATAGCTGTGCTCTTTGTGGTGGCAAAAAATTGGAAAATGAGGGGATGCCCTTCAATTGGGGAATGGCTAAACAAATTGTGGTATATGTTGGTTATGGAATACTATTGTGCCCAAAGGAATAAAGAACAGGAGGAATTTCATGTGGACTGGAAAGACCTCCAGGAAGTGATGCAGAGTGAAAGGAGCAGAACCAGGAGAACATTGTACACAGAGACTGATATACTGTGGAACAATTGAATGTAATAGACTTCTCCATTAGTGGCAGTGCAGTGATTCTGAACAACACAGAGGGATCTACGAGAAAGAAACACTATCCACATTCAGAGAAAGAACTGTGGGAGTAGAAACACAGAAGAAAAACAGCTGCTTGACTACATGGGTAGAGGAGGATATGACTGGGGATATAGACTCTAAATGATCATCCTAGTGCAAACATCAACAATATGGAAATAGGTTCTGATCAAGGACACATGTAATACTCAGTGGAACTGTGCATTGGCTACTGTAATGATGGGAGAAGGGAAGGGAGAGAAAGAATATAATTCTTGTAACCAAAGAATAATGTTCTAAATTGGCTAAATAAAGTAAAAAAAAAAGAATACTTTCATGAATTTTCTCTACAAAGAAAAATGTGAAAGGGTACTTTATTATGAACTCTATTGTGAAACTACTTTTTACAAACAGTTTTTTTAGAGGAATATGTTGAATTTAACATTGTAATTCCAATAGTGCCCTGCTTCCATATGTTCCTTTCTGCTCTCTTCTGTGTATTTTTTACATTTCTACCCCCTTTTGTGAACCTTAAAAAATTCCCAGACCCTACTTCATAAGTTTGGGTTAAGACCATTCCCCATTGGGACCATTCCCCATTGGGACCATTCCCCATTTGTGCAGTGAAGGTACTTAGATCAGGAATGTGAAAACTCTATATAGATCAGGAATGTGAGACCTCTACTCCACCCCTACTTAAGTCTGCCCTAGGGGAAGATAAAGTTGTAAACTCTTTGCTGAACAATGAAAAGTACTTAAACCCATACTTATAGTAAGACAAAAAGTTCTTTAAGCCATGCCTATTTTAGGACTAATACAAAAGGGGGCTAAGAACCTATAAAGGTCAAGCAACTTGTGAATTTACAAGGAACAAAGAGGTGAGAAATGTACTCAGAGCTTTCCTGGTGTGAATTACTCAAAAATTTACAGCTTCTTAGGTGTGAACTAAGAATGGTCTGTCCTTTGAAAAATGTCTACTGTGATTGGTAGATGGGAGAACTTAGGGGAGGTGACATAGGAGAAAATTCCCTATATAAGGAGATGACAGTCTCCTAAAAAGGTGAGTCTTTTGAAAACAGTCTCTAAGGAGGCTGTTGGGAGAGAGCTCTGGAAAGAGGCTCTTGGGACAGTCTCTGGATGGAACTCCTTCGAAGAGGACTCTGGCTGGAACTCCCTCTGAGGACACTTTGTCTCTCTTGGGACAGTCAGCTGGGAAGTCTGAATTGCAGCTGGTGCCTCTCTGTCACTAGAATCCTTGCTTGAACAGATCTTGTGGTGAGTGATTAAGGACTGACTGATCTTTCTTTTAGGGCTTAGGCCTGGGTTGGCCAGGGCTGCCCTGGGCCAGCCTATCCTTTTCTCATTATTCCCCTTTTCTCTCTTTCTCTCTCTTTCTTTAATTCCACATTTGTATGAATTAAAATCTCTATAAAACCCAGTTGATTTGGGTATATTTCATAATTGGGAATATTTCCCTGGCGACCACCTTATATATTGATTTTAAAAACAAGACACTGTAGTGAAAACATATTTTCTGAGGTCACAATTTACTCATCCACTCTAATATCGACTACAATTTAAGTCTTCCACTATTTTAACTCACTACAGTTTACTGCCTCAAACTATTTACACTCTTACACTTTGCACCTGCCATCTATACATTAGCTATTTCCACAGAACTCTGGGGCATCCCTGAGATTCTTTCAGGAGGTCCTTGACACAAAAACTATATTCATAGTAATACTTAGACATTGTTGATGTATTAAAATACTTTCCCCTTTTCCAATTTCATATCTTTTTAAGACAAGATTTAAATAGCAGCTTTGAAAAAAAGCCATGGTGGTGAGATTTCTAAAGGAAAAAAATAATTGAGAATATCTTTATAATATAAATATACTGAAGGTAAAACTATTTGGAAGAAGAAAAGCAAAGGCAATAATGTTTTTAAAAATACTATATAAATGGAGATTTTGGGCCTTTGGACTTTATCCCCCAGAAGTCCCTTAGTATTTCCCAAAATTCCCTTTTCCTGCATCCCCACATTTTGTGTGATTGTATTTAAGTGACTTTAACTCCTCCCTCTTCCTCTCTTGGACCTGCTACCAGGCTGAAGTCAGGCAGTTCTTTTGTTTTAGTTATTAGTAATAAAACTTTATAAAATATAATATTTAGGTATTGATTGTTAATTTTAAAACCCACATTTTTTGCTTACCACGAAGCAATTAAAAATTCTCAAAAAATTTTTTTTGAGCAGATAGCCTTACAGTAAAGATATTATGGGGCTAATATGTGTACCCCTGGGGTTTGGGAAGAATACCTCTTGCAAGAATGCAAGACTCCAAAACTTAGCTTAAAAACAAAAAGAGAAATTTATCAATTTAGGGAGTAATGTTGAGAATGGCCAGGAGGATAGCAAGGTGGAACAGCAAGATGGGGAGCAGTTCCTTGGGAGGACAGCATGAATGGAAAGGCTGTTCCCCCAGATGACATCAGTTCTGGGGATTTTACACTTTCTTCAACAGAGTGTTAGTCAGCCAGGCATCTGGCGAGGTGGGGTGATCATCTGCCTGGGGACATAAAGATTCCTTAGTTTTAGGGAACAAACAGATGTCTGATAGGATCAGGGTTTGGCCTCGAGGTGCATCTTTCTGTCCATCTTAAATCTAGAGGAGGATGAAAGAAAGATCTCAGGACCCTAGGGTGGTCATTGGGTGTTTTTAGGCTCAGTTACGAGAATGGAAGGGAGCAAGGGAGTTTCCCTGATAATATTTCACCTGAGTTTCTGGGGGTACAGTGTCCATGTCAAAAATAATAACTTTTCCCAGTTGTTGCCTGCCAAAAGGGTTCAGTGGAGGGGTGTGCCTGTGCTCCTGCCCCACCCTGCCAGCTGCTGCTGCCTACTGTTTCTCCTGTCCATCTGCTTGGCCAGCATTCCTCACCACTCACCACCCAGCTTGAAGTCTCTTCTTGCTGAGACCAGACCTGCCACAAGAGCCTGCCAATTGCAGCATTTTTTTCCACAGAGGGTGATGTATAAAAATCTTTCTACCTTATTCCCTTTCCATACTTCACATGTGTGTTTCTAGCCTGCTATAGCCATTTTTCAGTATGGAGAAAAGAACCTCACACTTTCTAATTTTCAAGCAGAATTTTTTTTAAACTGATCCTGGACTCCTAGTTTAGAAGGCTGTAACTAAAGGCTTTTCACAGGGAGGGCAGTTAGTTCCAAATCAGTAGATTTAAATTCAGTTTTGGGGAATAAGCCTGGTTTTTTTTCCTTCTTTCTCTTGACCCAAAACACCAAGAAGTATTTTTTTTCTCTCATATGCAAATACACTATTGTTTTTTTCCTCCAAGTTTTGCTTCTTTCTGTTTACTCTTTAAATAAACCTCATTCAGTGTCTTTCAGGAAAAATGCTATTGCAAAACATGCTTGAAACTCTGAAACAAGAGTTTTAGTTGATAGAGCTAAAAAGTGCAGTTTGGATCTGCTTAATTCTTATCCTGGGACTTTTTATTTTCATTGGATATTTCCCACTTTATTTCCTTCTCTTCAAGAATATGCAACAAGCCAGGTTGCTTATACTACAAACCAACCTGAAATATTTTGACAAAGTTCTAAAAGACCCAACTGTTCTTAACATGCAGAGTGGATATTCTGCCCTGTGCTTCTATGAGGAAATTCAGACCTCTGACAAACGAAATCTAAATGGATAATAAATACTGGGGGAGGGGAAGGAAACTCTAAAAGAGATCTGGAAGTTTCTTGCTAACTATTTTGAGTTTATTCTGCTCCTATGAACAAATCTATTAGGGTTGGTGAAAAGGATTTTTTGACTGCACTGTCTATCTGCACTTTCTCATTGGTCTATATTATTGTATTTACTGATTACTTTAAGGTTTAACATTTTTTTAAGTTTATCTGCTTTAATTTAGTCAATACCTTTCTGTAATACTGAATCATTTTAAGCTACCATGTTTTGCCTATATTGATCTTTAATTTGTACCTTTACCTCTTCTGAAGAACAAAAATATTATTGTAAGCCCATGAATATCTTGTCCAAACTCTTATCACTAGATCCATTGGAGATCACATGTTGCCTTTGGTAATTGTCACATAGATGATGATAGATGAATTCCAACACAACTAGTTAAATTGTCTGCAACCTTTGGAGAATTTAATGAGCTAAGAATTTAAATGGCAATTCTAAGGGGTCTTCAGAAATAATTTTTAGTAACTAATAGTTTCTGAATGGATGATTTAAAATATATATATATATATATATATATATATATATATATATAATAAAGAATATTGTATTAAATGTAGAGAAACAAAGAAATGTTCCTACCATGGTGTTTCAATGAATCAGGAAGCCGAAAAAATGAGATCCTGCAAAACTCTTCTTTTTAATTTACTTCCAGCAGAACAATCTAGATTTCTTGATGATGTTCTAGATCCAAATAAGTTTTATTTTGTTTAAAAACATTTGCCAAGGTTGAAAGATTTGCTACATTTGTAAAAATTGTGACAAATATCCATCAGTTCATGGGTTTTTATGTCATACAGCAACTTATGTGAAATATGTTAGTGGTTTTGTTTGCTATTGTAATTAACTGGAGTATTGTGAAATTGGGGGTCTTTGGTACTTCCTTAAATGTTCATTATCTACTGTGTTACTGTTTTATTCTGAAAATCATTTGTACTCACATGGCTGACACAGTGTGTCACTATATATTTTTGATTTTTAAAACTTTTTTATTATTGTTTTTCCTTGCATGCATAATATAGTATCTGAGTTTTATTTTTCTCTCCTTTTTGTATTTGAAGCACATGTGTGATATTAAAATCACTTTAAAAGACTGATATATATTAATTTAAGGTCACCAAGGAATTCAGCTATGTAATTACTAAATGAAACACTCAAGTCAGCTGCCAACTTTTTTTTTTATGGTGTTTTAATTACAAACAGGAGGAAGAAAGTATTAGAGGGAGAAAGAGAGAAGGAAAGGGGAGAGAAGGAAAGAGGGTTTAAATACCCACTCTGCTCAGGCTGAGCCAAAGCAGGCTTAAGGCCCTAGATAGCCAAGGCAAGGAAAGAGATCAGTCCTTATCACTCACGTGACCAAACTGGAGAAAAACAGTCTTCAGGCTCCTCCAACTCCAAGCACCAGCCTCTAATTGACCCTAGCCCTCCTCACAGGAAGTCCTGAGAACCCCAGAAGTTGTTCTCTACCTCACTTCCTGCACCAGCCATATCACTACTGGGTTTGTACCCCAAAGAAATAATGATGAAAAATGTTTGTACAAAAATATTCATAGCCATATTCTTCATGGTATCAAAAAAAATTGGAAAATGAGGGGGTATCCCTCTATTGGGGAATGGCTAGAAAAATTGTGGTTTATGATGATGATGGAATACTATTGTGCTGTAAAAAATGATGAATTGGAGGATTTCTATATGAACTTAAAGAACCTCATTGAACTGATACAGAGTGAAATGAGAAGAACCAAGAGAATATTGTATGTAGAAAGTGAAACACTGTGGAACTGTTCATTATAATGAATTTTACTAATAGAAGCAATACAATGATCTAGGGCAGTGATGGGGAACCTTTTGAGCTTGGTGTGTCAAAATTTGCCAAAAAACTAAGCATAACTCAGGTGGTGTGTCACTTTGAGTAAAAAATAACAACATAATTTCATGATATTTATAGTTTAAATAATAAAAATGCATAATTGTAATATAAATAAACCAAAAACTAATTATTTAACTTACCTGCTTAGTGACTTCTTTGTTCATCTGTCAGTCAGTTTCTTTTGTTGGTCTTGATATTATTTAACTTGTGTGGGGTATTGTGAACTAAGATAAGTCAGGGGGAGGGGGATTTCTTTAACTAAACTCCCTATTAATGATTTTTTGGTTTCTGAATTTCATTGGCTAAATCTTCAATTGAAGGTTGGTATTTTCTACACTTCAAGCCCGAGCAAGTGCTACTAACTTCAGCTGTCAATCTGTTTCTTTTGTTGGTTTTGATATTATTTAACTGCCCATTCATGCACAGGCTCCTTCTCCCTGCCCCATGGGTGTCCCCACAAGCCCCTGCAGCCTGGTGTGTACTGCCCCCTGCTTGCCCCCCACCCCTGTGGCCAGCATGAAACAGCCCTTCCCTCCCTTTCCCCTCCCACTCCCTCCCCCCAGCTGCCAGCGCATGGTGGCTGCTGGTGCATGGTGGCTCCTGGCCCCAGGCATGCTGAGCCCACATGTGGCTGCATGTCATCGAAAATGACTACGAGTGTCAGTGCTGACACATGTGTCATAGGTTCACCATCACGGATCTAGGGTAATCTGGAGGGACTTATGTAAAAAAATGCTATCCACATTGACAGAAAGAACTGTGGGAATAGAAACACAGAAGGAAAACATATGACTTATCACTTGTTTACATGAGTATATGATTTGGGGTTTGGGTTTTTAAAGATTGCTCTATTGCAAAAATGAATAATAGGAAAATAGGTATCAAATGATAACATTTGTATTACCCAGTGGAATTGCTTAGCTCTGGGAGGGGGAAGGGTAGAGAGGAGGGAAAGGAAATGAACCATGTAATCATGGAAAAATATTTTTAAAGAAATAAATATTTAAAATGCAAATATTAAAATAAAATGGGTAAAAAAGAAAAAGAAACATATACAATTAATAAGGAACAATAAATGACATAAATGACCTCAACTTTAGATTTTTTTTTAAAGAAAAAAGATACATTGACATTCTAAGTAAAAATGGTGGTTCCTTATTTACTCTAATTTTTTAAAGACCACTGTCAGCAAAGACAAAAATGTATGTATTAATTTTTTTTTAAACCCTTACCTTCTGTCTTGGAGTCAATACTGTGTATTGGCTCCAACGCAGAAGAATGGTAAGGGCTAGGCAATGGGGGTCAAGTGACTTGCCCAGGGTCACACAGCTAGGAAGTGGCTGAGACCAGATTTGAACCTAGGACCTCCCATCTCTAGGACTGGCTCTCAATCCACTGAGCTACCCAGCTGCCCCCATTAATTTTTTTTAATCTAGGCAGGAAGGTAATATATGTGAATACAACCTTAATTTTGCCATATTTCTTTTTTAAACCTTATTTTCCATTTTATAATCAATACTATGTATTGGTTCTAAATATATATCTATTCTTTTTCTTAGAATTTTTTATCAAGGATCAATAAGAAGTTACATTATAATAGTAAGATTGCTTTACATATATCAAAGTGAGTTTCTTCCCAAACTATGTTTAGGTTTTAAAACAATTTCATATAGAACAATAGACCTTTAGGTAGACCTAAATCAAATGTTAAGTACCCTTTTGTCTTAGTAGTTTTCCCCATTGTATCAATGTCCTCTCCCAGGTAGCTCAGACCCTTAACTGGACCTTTCCCTTTTGTATCCATTGTAAAGCATAAGCCTGTTCCTAATAATCCTGTCTTGGACTTCTCATTTCTTTGTTGTCATGGGAATGCCAGTCAATCATGTTTCCCTGACCTTAGTCCCCCAAATGGTACCTAAGTTCCCCAAGTTCTATTGTTCTTCAGAGAATCATCTAACACAGTGCATTCTCCCAGGGATACATCCCCAGAGCACTGGACCTATCTCTTTCCTCATTAAAGGCTTGGTTTTTCTGACTACTTTAGTAGTTTTGTGTTATTTTTAAGTAAGCAATTCTAAGACAGAAGCTATGGGTTTAAAAAAAATTAATATGGAGGGAGAGAAAGTGTGTTTACATTCTGCTTAGAATATAAGCTACCTGTGGACAAGAACTGTAACATTTTCGTTTTTGAATTTCCAGAGCTTAGACAAGTAGTACTTAATGAGTGATTGCTGATTGGTTGCTTCTACATGTTGTAAAAATGGATTTGAACCCCAGACTTTAATCCCCAGAAGTCCTTGGCAGTTCCCAGAATTCCCTATAATCACACCTGAATCCCCACCTGGGCTGAGAACAAAATTTGTATTTAAACTGACTGTACCACTGACTTGGTCTCTCTGCTTCTGCTTCTAAGCACACGCGTCTCTCAAGATGTAGAGTAAGTGGCTGTGAATGGGCTATTCAGCCCTAGGCATGTGCTTTTCTTATTTTGTATTTTCTTATTTCCTTGATTTCTAATAATCTTTAATAAACCCCTAAAAATATAATACTTTTAGTAGAGAAACTAAATTAACTGTTACAGTTAATGGCGGCCAAATGGGAAAGACTCTCAATTAAAAAAAAAAGATAGCCTAGATAATGATTTTTAAGACACGTTTTTCTGGCCAAGGTTTTTTACCCTCGAAAAGCTATTGCTGATTCAGCTTGTTCCAGCCATTCACTTCAGACCTTCTTGATTCAATATTGCTCACCTGATCCCAGCCCTGCCCACCCTGCCTGGCCCAGCCTGCCAGACTGCTGCCTGCCTGCTTCTGCATTCCTGCAATTTGGACCTGTTTGAACCAGATCCACTTTCCTGATCTGCTCTCCGGGTCTCCCTGCGACCGACCCGGCCCCAGCAACTCTGGCCTCCAAGCAGATCGTTCATCACCCCAGGCCCAGGACTCACTTTCACCAGCTGGTAAAAAAGGGGGTGTTTTTTCTTTAGGCTACAATTAGCCTACAATTAGTGGACTAGGGGCAGAAGATCACAGTGAGGGAGAAAGAGGAAAAGGAAGAGACTTTTCCAAAAAGGAACTTATAAGCATGGCTGCTTTAAAAGGATATCTTTTGACTGTATTGATTCTTTCACTTAGCTCACCTGGGAGTCAGGAGAGAATTTCAATTCCCTGCAATTCTTTGGCCCAAATTGAGATTCCTAAAACCCACCCTCTCTATGGGGAAGAAGCTCAGTAGCTCAGTGAATTGAGAACCAGGCCTAGAGACGGGAGGTCCTGGGTTAAAATCTGGTCTCAGACACTTCCTGGCGGTGTGGCCCTGGGCAGGTCATATAACCCCCATTGCCTACCCCTTACCAATTTTCTGCCTTCTGACAACAGGCATCTAAATGGACAATTAAAAAAAAATCCAAGGAACTTTAAAGAGACTGGAGGTTATATTTTTAAGGCATTTCAGACTCCAATGTTTTATAAAAATCTCTGTATTTTATTGCATTTTACTGATTGTTTTGTTTAAGATTTAATCTTGTTGGTTTAAGTTCAAATATTACTGCATTCAATACTCTTCTTTTACATTGAATCATTTTAATGTACTGGATTTTAACTACTCTTATATTCTGTTGCTTTTCCCCTATAACCATAATGAACAAAAATTATTGAGTAAGCCCATATAAAAACAGCTTTCTTTTTTTGACTTTGTAAATTGTCACATAAAGGATAGATGGACTCCATCAGAAAATTGCTACAATTGTATGACGACCTTTGGAAAATTTAATGAGCTAAATATCTCAAATTGATTTTAAGGGTTCTTTAGACAGGATTTTTAGAACTTTTTTTTAACAATCTCTGATCTTTTTGCCTGCCCCTAACAGGATGTAAGGCCCATTTTAGTAGCTGAAGTAAAATACAATTATAATCCCCACCTCCCACATTTAGAAAAATGTGAATGGAAGCTAGAAAGTTAATCTCAGGGTACCCCTGGAAGACTCCCAAAAGAGGAGCTTCTCTCATTTATAACTTCAGCTGAATTTACCAACCATCAACAGTACAGAAGTTTGGGTTTTTCCTCGACTCCTCTGCCACATTTTTTGTAATGATATATAGAATTCTTCATGATGTTCAAAACCCAAAATAAGTTTTACTTTGTTTAAAAATGTGTTTACCAAGGTAGAAAGATTTGCTACATTTGTAAAAATTGTGACAAATATCCATCAGTTCATAGGCTTTAAAAATGCCATACAGCAACTTATGTGAAATATGATAGTGGGTTTGTTTGCTATTGTAATAAATTGGGCTATTGAGAATTTGGGGGATATTGATACCTACATATTTGTACTACTGTTCTTTATTTAAAAAAACTGTTACCTTGTAAAATTCATTTGCTTGTACTCACACTGGATCATGGCCAGGCATGAAGAGGAAATGGATCTCAATTTTGGTGAGAAAGTTTAGTATTCTATATTTTCTTAGCTAACAGTGTGTCAATGATTATAAGCTACATTTTGAATTTTTAAAACTCTTTGATTATATTTTTCTTGCATGTGAAAAATACCATTTCAGGTTTTTTCTCTCCTTTTTATATTTGAAGCACATGTCACCAGTATTAAGATTTTCTTTAACCTTTTTGAGTTTGCAGTAATGTAAGTTTAAAATACATTTGCTATAATGTCAATGCATGCCCCAAAAGCTTGAGACTATAAAAATGATGCCACTAATTGTTTTTAAATAATTATGGGACTTTGCCTAATGAGTCTGTCGGATTCCAGGAAAAGACATACAAAAGAGCCATTGCACAAGGCCAAAGAAACCAATCCAAGAAGGATTGATGCACTCCTAAGCCAATACAAAGGACTTGAACCTAGTGTGAAGACTCAAGCTTGTGACGCTTAATATCCATTAAGATGTAGTCCTTCCTTGTATCCACGCTCTTTGTGAAAATACTTACAAACGAGTATACCAAAAGTGGCTCCTAACCTGACCCCTATAATCTAGTCCTTTTTCTGTCTTTCATAGGGTGGCAAACTTCCTGTAGTCCTGGCTACTGACTGGGTAAATGCTTACTTGCTTATATCATTTTAATTGGGCCCTGATTCAAGACCTGTTATAGATTTATTTTTCCTTTACTTAGAATTTTTACACATAAGACTTTGATAGTCTATATTTTCATCCAGAAAATTTCATCTTTTTTAATTTGGATTTTTATGATGTCGTTTTAATTTCTCTTGCTAATTGATTCATATACCTTATACCTCAGCCATGCATCCCTAAATGATCCCTGTGTTTTTCAATCACCCTCTTCAAGGGGGGAATGTAAAAATATTATGATTTTAAATCGCAAAGTTTAAATTCCTTTTGAGAAGAATTTTAGGTTAAGAAATATGCTACCTCTCCAAATCCAGAAACTGAACTGTTAGGAGAAGACACCATGAAGATGCCTCCAGACCACAAGCTGCACGAGAAGATCAAGAAAGAACTTTGAGGGTGGTTGATTGAACATTTATTGGTATGTATACTTTCATGCCAAAGGGGACTACCCCCTAACTGGCTTTCCTCAGAACTGTAAGAGTTAAAATTTGGGGAAACTGAGGCAGGTCGAAATTAGTTTCCCTCTGAAAGGAGTATTATATTTTTATGAGGTTTATTAAAGGTTGAGAATTTAAGAAAATACAAGTAAGAAAGGCACGTGCTAGGTGGGCCGAGAGGCCCAATTCAATTTCACTCACATCACGAGACACGTCTGCTTGCCAGCAGAGACAGGAAGAGAAGAGACCCTGCCATAGGTGAAGACCCTTTAAATAACAATTTGCTCTCGGCCCAGGTGAGAATTCAGTGAGATTACAAGGCATTCTGGGAAGTTACCAAGGACTTCTGGGGACTGGAGTCCTGGATTCAAGTCTCCATTTTTACATATTCTCAAATTATTGTAATCTTTAAGTTGATTATGTTTTCATGATCCTTTTTGGGGAAACTGCTTTCCCAATAACGATCAAACAGGGAATGTAAAAATGGAGATTTGAACCCCAGACTTCAATCCCCAGAAGTCCTTGGCAGTTCCCAGAATTCCCATAATCACATCTGAATCCCCACTTGGGCCGAGAACAAAATTTGTATTTAAGCTGACTGTACGACGGACTTCTCTGCTTCTGCTTCTAAGCACGTGTCTCTCAAGATGTAGAGTAAGTGGCTGTGAATGAGCTATTCAGCCCTAGGCACGTGATTTTCTTATTTTGTATTTTCTTATTTCCTTGATTTCTAATAATCTTTAATAAACCTCTAAAAATATAATACTTTTAGTAGAGAAACTAATTTAACTGTTAAAATGTATGTGGCAAAGTTTTTGACAGACCTGCTGGGTAGAGTCACTTTCTCTCTCATCTCTATGATTACTCTTAGAGAAAGGGAAGGAGAAAGAAATGAATATACATTTATATTGCACTTATTATGTGCCAGACACTGTGCTAAACACTTTATATTTATACTTTCATTTGATCTTCACAATATCCCTATGAAGTAAGAACTTTTATTATTATTCTAATTTTACAGTTGAGGAAACTAAGGGAAATAGAAGTTAATTTCTGAGACATGTAAGTGAAAAACAGAACCACTGGTGACTTCTAGAATTGTATAGAACATATTTAGTGCCATGGTTATTATCTCATAAATATGAATTTTGAGTAATAATTCCTTTATGGAAGTTTCTCTTGTCATTTCCTCAGTGTTAGAGTTAGATATTCTTTTTTTTTTTTTAAATAAAAACCCTTACCTTCCGTCTTGGAGTCAATGCTGTGTATTGGCTCCAAGGCAGAAGAGTGGTAAGGGCCAGGCAATGGGGGTCAAGTGACTTGCCCAGGGTCACACAGCTGGGAAGTGTCTGAGGCCAGATTTGAACCTAGGACCTCCTGTCTCTAGGCCTGGATCTCAATCCACTGAGCTACCCAGCTGCCCCCAGAGTTAGATATTCTTGATGCTAATGCAAAGCAGAGCATATTTTATAGGGATTATAGGATTTACAGGGAATGCCACCTATTCCAGATTTCTGGAAGTATTATTGGAGAGGAATCTAAGAATTTGGAATAATAGAAATCTTCACTAAATTTGATGGCAAAAAAAAAAAAGGCTATTCTAAATGCAAATATCCCTTATTGGGTTCTTTTTACCTTAGCATCCTCTGAGAAACTTTGAGACACAAAATCATTTCATGACTTTCCCACCAGGTGGAGTCCATGTAACATGGAAAACTGGTTGCAACAACACCAGCAAAACCCTGATCTGGACCCAGTTAGATTTGAAGTCTATGACTACAGTTAGACAGTTTCCTTATATAGAGCCCAAAATCTTTCATTTTGCAACTTCCAGCCCCTATGTCTAGTTCTGCCAGAGGGGCTAAATAAAAACATCTAATTCCTATTCTACAAAACGAACTCTGACATGTTTATTTTTTTTTCTGACTTGTTTAAATACAGGTATCCTGTTTCCCAATGATTTTTCTTCTTGAAGCTAAGTAGTTTCAGTTTTAAGTCCCTTAACTATTTGGGAACTATCCAGGTTGTAAATATACAGTCCAAAGAACAGTGCCAAGAACTGATTAAAATATTCCATGCATGATCTAACCAGAGAGTGCAATGGAACTCACCCAATTTATTAAGATACTATTTCCTTTAAAGATCATTCTAGTTTTAAGGGCTTCTTTATTGTGGTGTTGACTTATATTGAGCTTTCAATCCACTAAAATCTTCAGGTCTTTTTCACTTGAGATGTTTGCCTAGCTATACTTATACATGCATGTTTTTGTTTTTTTTTTAAATTCAGAAGCAGAATTTTACACTGATTCAACATAGTATAGCGGATAGAAAACTGAATTTGGAAGATGACCTACATTTAGATCACACTTACTTACTTACCATCATTTCATATTTCCAATCAGTTGTCAAACCAGTTCAAGTCTACCTGTAGAGCATCTCACATCTACTTAGTTACTAAACATTATTGATTCTACCGCTACAATATATCTCTCACTCTTGTCCTCTCTATTCCCATAGTTAACACCCTAGTTTAGGATGTACATTTGTATATAGCTGGTTCTAAATAAATCTAATTGAATCCTTATGAAATTTCATGATGTTAGAGTTGGGCTATCTTTCTTGCCTAGCAAAATCTTTTCTAATTCCATTCCAGTCGTTCAGTGAGTTAGCTATCCTTCCCAGCTTTGTGCATTCTGAAAATCTGATAAACATGCCCTTCTATGACTGCCTAGATGACTGATAAAAGTCAACAGAACAATGTGAAAATGAAGAAATCCCTTTGTCATGCCCCTAGAGGCTTTCCTCTAATGTAGGCCAAACTCAATCTTTCATTTGCTTCCTGACTACATAGGGCATCGCTGGTTGGTTCTCCACCTGAGGCTGCTAGATGGCACCTTCCAAATGTCCTTTTGTTGTTTTTCAGTTGTTTTGGTTGTGTCCTACTCTTTGTGACCCAATTTGAGGTTTTCTTGGCAAACATACCAGAGTAGTTTGCCATGTCTTTGTCCAGCTCATTTTACAGATGAGGAAACTGAAACAAATAGAGGTAAGTGACAAAGTCATACAGCTAAATAAGTGTCTGAGGCTGGATCTCAAATCAGGTCTTCCTGACTCTAGACCTGGTACACTATTTAGCTGCCCTTGTCCTGCCTCCCATCAAAATGCTCTGTCTCCTACTAAAACTTATATATCTCTCTGTTCCCTTTGTTATTCTAGCTCTAGTCTCTGCAAGGCAGTAGACAGTTATCTGACATGCTAGTACTAGGGTGCTAATGGATTACTATGGTCTCCATCTCGGCCAGTTATATATTAATAGAGGCTTCCTGAGAGGCAGAGTCAAGGTGACAGAGTGGTAAGAAAACTTCTCTAAATAAATCTAGAAAATGCACCAGATTAGATCCTTAATGGAAAATCCAGAAAAATTTACAATAAGTCATATATCCAGCCCAACCTGGCATAGAGGGAGAGATGAGAAGATCTGTGGATCTTCAGCAAGTTCTGAATCTGTGAGGTAGGACTGGATAGCAGGTGATGAAGCCACCAGTTGGCTTCTGTTCCTATTATAGTACCCTGGTATGGGTCTAGGATCTTCTCTTGCCCCAGTGCACATTTTCTCCTATGTGCTAGCATGCTCCACTGGCAGCCTTACAGATTCAGAATGAAATAAGAATAGAACATAAGAATGCCTGAGGGATAGGGAGACCCAGGCAGTATACCTGAGAAAGGAATGAAGAAGTTCAGAAGCCAACAACAGTAGCAGGGTTACACTTAAAGCATAAATTATTAAAGCATATAAAAATGACTGCATAATTAGAACTTGCTCCCCAGGACTCTAAATCCCAGCTTCCCATGTTCCTTCTCACATTACGTGCTAATGTAGGGAGGATATAAGTTTTGTGCATCTCCGCCCTCTCTCTCTCTTTTGCCCTGATCACAGCTAAGAAAGTTGGGTGAGGGCCAGGCAGGAGAATTTAACTCATGTGGGGTTTACTTAGGTTTTCATACTTTTGTTCTTTTATTTCTTCTACTTCAATTGATTATTAATAAATCTTACAAAATATAATATTTAGAGTTATTGGATATTAATTTAAATATTACATGGCTCAGCCGGTAGAGGAATAACAAAGGCAAGAATCCCATACTTAAGGGGAACCTACAGTTCTGTTCTAAACCAATAGAGCTTTCCACCTGGCTGAAAAGGAAGGAGTAGCCTATTCTCATTCAGCCTAAACCCAGGTAAGGAAATGTAGGACTTAAAAGGGATGAGGAGATGGATGGCAATCAGACTTTATCCTGGATCCAGATCCCTTTGGAATAAAAAAAAAATGAAGGGAGAGACCCAAAGTCGATAGAGTATTTTCCACTCAGAGATCTCCCTGAATACCCAGCTGTGATCTCTGGGTATTTTTAACTTCCTGTTAGTGAGAGTGAAGCAGAATCACTTTCCCTCACTGGGCCAGTTTCTCAAATGTCTTGGAGACAATTGATATATAAAATCAGTACCTCTTTTATTATAAGAGAGGATACAAACTGAGGATTGGAACAAGGGGTCACTGACTATATGGGATCTAGCTATTCACCCCATGACCCTCTAAGTCCCTCACAAGAGGGAGCCTTTGAGTCTTCTGACTAACTTACCAGCTCCCTATTTCTATCTAGGTGTTCCCCAAAAGCTGACTAAGCTACCTATCTATCATCCTCAGTAGTTGGTTTGATTTAGTTTGATAGCTGTCTCCAAAACCCATTATGATTGCTCCCAAACAGCTAAGTTCACCCCAGGGTGTCTGACCCCTGGGGTAAAATCTCCAAGCAGATCTGACATGATTTTTAGATAAAAATCTTCTGCAAATCACAGCAGATATGGTCAAATCCTTTTCTAAATATTTCCCAGTCAAACAGAGAACCTCCAAAGATTATTTAGAGGTTTCTCCTCCACAACCAGGTTCAGGTAGCTAAGCTCTGACAAGCCACCTTTCCTCCACCCTTCTGGACAGGAAGAAGCTTATTCCCCTAAAGGAAGTCACTCACTCTAGCAGTTGTCCCTTCCAAACTGTTCCTCCTCTGCCTGCTAAAAGTTTTTCCTTTGAGTTCCTAGTATGTGCCTTAAAGACATTCTTCTACTTCTCTTAAATCTTATCCTATCTCTATCCTTTTCCCATTACAAGGAGCACTGAAAGCTTGCAGATCTCTAGCCTCAAACTGAGATCCTGGAATAATACAACATTCAGTACCTCAAGAAAGCAGCAACAGGATTGCCCTAGACCTTTACTCCAGAAGTGTGGCAAAGGCCAGAGGTAATAGTCTGGAAGAATGGGCAAACAAACAAAAATTAACTGCACCATTTAAGTTATTCTGGGGCAGCTAGGCGATACAGTGGATAGAACATTCAAGGTTAGGCTTGCAGCCAGGAAGGCTATCTTCCTGAGTTCAAATCCAGACTCAGACACTTACTAGCTATGTGATCTTGGGTAAGTCAACATTTTGGAGACCAATTTGGAATTACCCCTGGAGAGATATAAAACTGTATACTCTTAGATCTAGCAAAGCCATTGCTGAGTCTATTTCCTAAGTAGGTCACAGAAAAAGGAAAAGACCCTATATGTTCCAAATATTTATAACAGCTCCTTGTAGAGCCAAAGAACTGGAATTTGAGGGGACGCCCATCAATTGGGGAGAGGCTAAACAAATTGTGGTATATGACAGTGATGGAATACCAATGCTCCATTAGAAATGAGAAACAGGCTAATTTTAATGAAACTTGGAAAGAACTACATGAGATAATGAACAGCAAAATGAGT
Organism: Monodelphis domestica; assembly: GCF_027887165.1. NCBI lineage: Eukaryota > Metazoa > Chordata > Mammalia > Didelphimorphia > Didelphidae > Monodelphis > Monodelphis domestica. The sequence continues at coordinate 498,487,782 of NC_077228.1, read as the reverse complement.
AAGCATCATATACAGATACACATTTAATTCTTAAAGAATAAATTGTACATGCTACCTCCAGAGAGTAAACTGAAAGGTGGAAAAATGAAAGACATAATTTGCATATGTCTGTATGTCTGTCTCGCAGATGATGCCTTCATTCTGTGACATAGGAAGGGGGAGAATGTGGATGAATTCTATTAATAAAAATTCAGAAACAATAATAATAATATATTTCATGAATGCCATGAAAAAAGAGCCTAGATTTCATATTTCAAAAATTTTAAAACTATATTTGCCAAGAAAGGGATATCCTGTATTGAGGGAAGGAGTTTCCTCATCTGGGAGTTCCCTGTATAAATGAAATCATAGGTCCCTATCCCATGTTTACACTGCATAAAATTATCTATATGCTTGTTTTCTCTCCTGTTAGAATGCTGCCTACTTATGACAAAGAATGCTATCTACGGCCAGAGAAAAAAACTGTTGAAGTCAGTTGCAGATCAGAGCATACTATTTTTGCATATGTTTATTTATGGTTTTATTTTAGGGTTTGGGTTTTATATGAATATTTTCTTACAATGATGACTTGTTTGGAAATATTTTTTGCATGATGATACTTGTATAACCCAGATCAAATTGCTTACCAACTCTAAAAGGAGGAAGGAAGGGAGGGAGGGAAACATTTTGGATTTTTTTAATTTCAGAAATTATATATTCAAAATTGTCATTATATGTCATTGGGAGAATACATTACCTTTGAATTTAAAAAACAACATTGTTTTCTTGAAAGTAGAGTTTGCGTTGTTTGTTTGATTTCTCAGCAACTAGCACAAAACTTGGCAAATAGGCACTTAATATATGCTTATTAATTGATTGTCGCTGGAGGTCAAGTCAAGATGAACAAATGTTGCCTCTTTAACATCCCCAAAAAGGCTTATCCAACCCCTCAGATGTGGAAGAAGGTAGAATCCACTAACTCTCCATTATCTCTGCTTCTTTGAGGCAGGTGAGATGGTTAGAAGTATTTCATTTCCAGATCTAAAGCCTAAATGTACAGCTTCACAACTTGTACTCATTACTCCTTGTTCTGCCATCTGGAGTTTAAATGAACAAACCCATTTCTTCTTCCTCATGATAGCTGCTGTGATTTAACTGGCATCATTGAAAGCATTTGAGATATCCAAAGAGGCAGAGTCAAAATGGTTTCCATGACAACATGTAGGGGCACTGTTCCTGGATGTTTGTGGGGATAATAGAAATCTTTTTAATTTATTTTATTTTGTTTTTATTAATTTTTTTACGATTTTATTTTTTTAATTAATCTAGTCAATTTAGAACATTATTCCTTGGTTATAAGAATCACATTATTTCCCTCCCTCCCCAGCTGTTTTTATTATTATTAACTTGTTCATCCTGTACTGCAACAGGAATCTCATTTCCCTATCTAGATGGCAATATCAACAAGAACAAGAACTACAAGTTATGGTTCATTTGTATCACCCAGGTGATAGATCCATAAGAACTTCCCAAGCCTATCGAGGCAAGGAACAGCCAGAAAAAGGCATATTTTGCTAAGACCTGCCTAGACCAAGCAAGCATCCGTCATGAACTTGCAGATGCAGCAAAACTTGTCTTGAATACAGTTGCTTTATCTTAATTGGCTTAAAACATTCTTGATGGACTGAAATATTATTGGTCAAGTTAATATATCCTTCAGGCTTTAACTTGGACAGAACAACCTACATACTTTTCCTATACATCCTGATATAAATTCTACTAATAGGAAATTCCTGACTAATTATCACAAACTTTGAGTTATGTGGCAAGGACAGAATGACCTTCTTTACTCTGGCACCATCACTATCTCATGTCTTGGACAATACACCAATGAGAAACTTTGTAGATTAATAATAATGAATGTATTTACTCCTTTATGCAGCTGTGTACCTTTAATTGACTTGCATTTTTTTTGATAAGGCTGGTATACTCTTAACTGTCATATAGTCTGTAATTAGAATCGACTCTCCCGGACTACAATTCCCAGCATCCCACTTTCCTTCTCACATTACATGCTGATGTAGGGAGGATATAAGTTTTGTGTAGCCCCATTGCTTCTTGCTCTCTCTTACTGTGATTGGAGGCAGTGGAAGCTGGCTTTGGTTCAGACAGGAGAATTTACTCATGTGCTCATATTTTGTTAATTAGGTTTTTATTTTCCTTCTACTTCAAGTAATCATTAATAAACTTTATAATTCTAATATTTGGAGTTTGGGTCATTAATTTAAATCTTATAATAGAAAATATTTGTTTCTGACATGTTATCCTTTCCTTGATGTATGATGTTGGCAATTAGCAATATGTACTTCTGACATGTAATTTATATGCCACATTTAATTGCACAATAAATGGAGCTGCGCGATGCATTCATCTCTTTTCCCCTAGGTTTCCCATGACTCAGCAAGTCCATCTCTCTGTCTCTGTCTTTCTCTCTACTCTTGTTCTGTCTCTTGCTCTTTAGCTCACAATCACACACTGAAAGTCCAGAACTTAGCCTGCTGGCCTGAACACATTCTAGTTTACCATTGCCAGCAGGGGACTGGGCTTTACCTGCATCCTAACAGCTTTCTCTAAGAACCCACTCAAGGACTCCCACAATCAGTCCGCCATACCCAGGAACCAACATTACTGAAAACACAAAACAAAAAAAGTGAAGAGAAAAATGACATCTTAAAAGTTCTCTACTTAACTCCTCTGTTTTTCACATGTGAAAACTGAGTAAAATGATCTCACAAAAGCACAGAATTTCAGATTTGGATGCGATAACAAAGGTCATCTAACCTATTCATCTTCAAATAAGGATCCTCTTGAACATAATTTTAAAGAGTAGTTCATCAGGTTCTTTGAAAAGAACTTCAAGGAGAGGAAACCCACGACTTCCTCAGGAAGGCCATTTTACTTGTTGTTAAGTCATCATATCATATCATATCAGATTCTTTGTGACCCTGTGGACCTTACTGTCCAACAGATTTTCTTGTCAAAGAGACTACAGTGGTTTGCCATTTTCTTCTCCAACTAAGGCAAACAGAAGTTAAGTATCTTAGCAAGTAGAGGTTAAGTGACTTATCCAGAGTCACATAGCAAATAAGTGTCTGAGGTCAAATTTGAACTCACATCTTCCCAATTCCAGGCTCAGAGCTCTATCTACTGAGCCCCCAGCTGTCTCCTTATGGGTAACTGTAAGAATTAGAAGGAACCATTGATATCATCTAGTACACTCCTTTATTTTACAGATGAGCAAATTTCGTCTCATATCACCTAAATGATCTTGCCAAGGTTCTCCAAACTGTCAGCAGCTGAGCAGGGTTTATAATCCAGTTCATCTGGTCCCAAATCTAGTGTTGGAGTCTAAACTTGCCTTTTGCAGCTTCCATCTCTTGTTCTTAGTTCTGCCTTCAGGGAAGATAGAATTTGTGTTCTTCCTAACTCTTCTTCTCAAGTTAAACCTTCCCATTTGAGAGTTAAGCTCATCCTCATTTGGCATGATCTCAAGACCCTTCACTGTCTTCCTCTGTACTTTCTCTAGCTTATTGCTGCCTAAATGTGTAGCCTACCTAAAATGCATTGCCCAAAGGGCATCCAGATAACACAGTGGGAGGACCTGGGTTCAAAGATGGCTTCAGATACTTCCTAGTTGTGTGATGCCTCCCAAGTTGCTTAACCCCAATTGCCTAGCCTTTGCCACTATTGTCTTAAAATGGATAACTAAGACAGAAAGTAAAGGTTTAAAAAAAGTAATGTCCCCAACATGAACACTATCTTCCAAATGAGATTGGTCTAAAATAGAATATTGGTTCCAAAACAGAAGAGCAGTAAGGGAGTTAAGTGACTTGTCCACAGTCACACAGCTTCAAAGTGTTGGAGGTCAGATTTGATTAAAGGATCTCCCCTCTCTAGGCTGAACTCCATCCACCCAGCCACTTGACTACTCCCTCAGAGTTCTAATGGGAGAAATGATCAAATCTTATTCATTAGAGTTGGGGTCCACTTATTAATATATCTATGCCATCTCAAAATTATCAATGCCATTTTAGAGATATCTCATTAGTATAACATTTCTCTCATTGTTGCTTATCTGTAGCTGGCAGATAGAAAGCCATCAGCTAGGGCCAAGAGGACTTCTCCTAGTTTAGCAGTTATCTCTTGATGTAGACTTAATTTAGGTGACACTTTTGGTAAATGGCTTCTCTGTCCTCCCTTGCATTTTTTGTTCCTATTTCCTATTTATTATTGCCATACACTGGTCATTTACATACTTATTTATTATACTTACCAGTGGGGTGGTCATGAAGAATATAACAAGACAGAATTTCATCACAATCATCTATTCAAAAAAAGCCTGGGTCCCAGGCTTCAGGGATCTAAAGGCCTGTCAGGTGGAAAGGAAATTCAACTTGATCTGTCTGTCTCAAAGGACTGAACCAGAAGCAAAATAGACAAGTCATCGAGAAGATATTTGGTTCAATATAAGGATAAAAGTCACAAGATGAGAGTTGAGAGGGGCCATAGAGGCGAGCCAGTCCAATCTATGCCTGAAGAATGCCTTTGGACTTTGGGAGGTGAGTCAGTTTCCTTTCACTGAGGGATGTAACAGTTAAAATTGACTGTAATAATTAAAATTTGGGGAAACTGAGGCAGGTAGAAATTAGTTTCTCTCTGAAAGGAGTATTATATTTTTAGAGTTTTATTAAAGGTTGAGAATTTGAAAATATACAAGTAAGAGAAGCATGTGCTAGTTGGGCTGAGAGGCCCATTTTAACCTCACCTACATCATGACAGAACCCTCTGCTTGCAAGAGGAAACAGGAAAAGGTCCCAGTAGCCTTTACAGTCAGCTTAAATACCCCATCTAGCTCTCTGCCCAGGTGAGGTTACAAGACATTCTGGGAGCCAGAGCAAGGACTTCTGGGGTTTGGAGTCCAGAGTTCAAGTCTCAATTTTTACATTGAGAGATTTTCAATCAGAAGATGGATTATTGTTTGTCTAGTACATTGTAAAGGGGATTTCTATTCACTTGTGGGTTGGAACGGATATCCTGTGGGGGCTTTTTCAACTCTGCTGTTCTTTTTTTAATTTGTTGTTGTTATTTAGTCCTTTCAGTTTATCTGACTCTTCTTGATCCCATTTGGAGTTTTCTTGGCAAAGATACTGGAGTGGTTTGCTATTTCCTTCTCCAGCTGATTTGACAGATGATAACACTGAGGCAAATAATATTAAATGATTTGCCTGAGATCACATAGCTACTAAGTATCTAAGGCTAGATTTAAAGTCTTTCTGATTCTAAATGCAGTGAATGCTCTATCCACTGTGCCACCTAGCTTCCCCTCTCTTGTAATTACCAGGTGGCATTTTTAGAGGTGTACTAGTAAATAGCACTAGCTAGTAGTAAATAGCTATAGTAGTAAATAGTAGTAAATAGCACTAGTAAATAGTACTAGCAACTTTCAAGGAGGTGGGGAAACATATATGACCCATTTAAAAAATTCTTACTAATATTTTCTATTTTTTACAGCACTAGTATCCCATGTACCCTTTACCCTCATATTTCTCCTCCAGAGAACCATTTCATATTACAAATGATAGTTTTGAAAGAGGAAAGAAAAATGAGCACACTTAATCAATACACTAAAAAGTTAAATACACTAAAAAAGTAAATCATGTGTGATGTATAATAGCTTTGACCTCTCACCTCCATGAAAGAGTAGTTTGAGGTTGTCTTCTCATATCTTTTCATTCAAGTCCACTTGATCTTCATAATTTTGTTACATTTCATTAGGTCTTTGGGCGTGTCATTCTTTCCATTAGCATTGTTGTAGTCACTGTGTATATTGAATTCTTGGCTCTGTTTAATGTTATTGGTGCAGAAGTTTTTCCAGTTTCATGTACCTTCTTTCCCTGTTTACATAGTATTATGTTTCTTTAGTTATATTCATGTTTTTTTCCAGGGTGGCTCTATTTCCACTGGCTTTCTTCTCCTCATCCCTGATTACCTCTTTTTGTTTGCTATCCTTTTTCATTTAAGATTTTGTTTGTTAGTTGTTTTTTCTTTCCTCCTTTTATTTGGCTATATGTTTCTTCCTCCTTTCTTCTTTTCTTAGTCAAGTAGATTCCTTGATCTCTCTTCCCTTTCATCTAGTTCTGTTCCTTAGTTTTAATTTTAATTTTTTTGTGCTCCTTTCCAAAAGGATTTCTCTCACCATCTTCATTATATTTCTTTTCTTTTTATTTATTCTGGAGCCTCATTCTCTGATTCATGACCTCTCTAATAATCTGATCTCTTTCTTTTCTCCATATTCTTTGTGAAATTAAAGCTTCCAATGTGATGTTGAGAATAAATGTATATTGAATTGAACTCCACTGAATCCTAATAGTTCCTGAATGTTTCCCCTTCTTCTCCCTCAGAGTTTTCTCTTTTAAAGAAGTTTAAGAATAACTAAAATGGGGGGGGGCACTGGGTGGCCATTGGGTGGCTCAGTGGATTGAGAGTCAGGCCCAGAGACATAAGGTTCTGGGTTCAAATTTGACCTCAGACACTTCCCAGCTGTGTGACCCCAGGCAAGTCACTTGACCCACATTGCCTAGCCCTTACCACTCTTCTGCCTTAGAACCAAAACACAGTATTGACTCAAAGACTGAATATGAGGGTTAAAAAAAAGTATAACTAAAAAGGATAATTCCTTGGACTTCATGAAAAAGAGCAGAAAGGCCAGGGCACCACACCAGTGGACTTAATTCATTCAAAATTTTTCCCAGCAGGGGGAGCTTGTGCACTTTGTAAAAGACACTGGACTCCATCCCAACTGAACCAATTGCCCCTTGTCCTTGAACCTTTTCCTGGAAAAGTAGGAGTGAGGTAGTCTGGACAGAGATCACAGAATCATAGATTAAGAGCTGCAAAGGATCATAGGGGTCATGTAATGCAACCTCCTCATTTAAAGATGAGGAAGCTGAGGCTCACAAAAGTTATATGACTTGCCCAAGGTTCCACCAGTCATATCAGGGGAAGGATTTTAACCCAGAACTTCTGACTCCAAAAGCAATACTCTTTCCATTGTACAATAGCAAGGAAGAAGTAGAAGAAATGGAAGGGAAGGGCTGAACAATCATCTGGTTTTTAGTTGTCTCTTCAGGGTCTAGGGATCCAGGGTGTGATAATCCAGACCTTGGTCCTCTATTGATTGCCTTTAGGAAGAGCCAAAACAGGCCTTGAGATGAAAATCAAATCTGGGAAAAGGCTGGATTCAGGGAGTTAAAACTTGTGACTATTAATTAATAGTTACTTTGATTAGGGAAAAAAAAAAACATGACACATCAGATAGAGAACCGTGCTTAGAGTCAGGAAAACAAATTCAATTTCTTTTTCCATTTTTACTGGCTTTCTGATACCAGGAAAATCATTTCGGTCATAGTTTCCTGATCTTTAAAATTAAAGGATTGGACTCAATGGCCTCTAAAGTCAATTTCTCGCTCCTAATCTGGGACTCTTTGATCCTTGAGATATTCACTGGAATTAGTAATGCCTACAACCCATCCTTAATAGCCTTCCCCTATAAAAATCACCAGTTTCCACTGAGCCAAGCTACAGAATGTCCTACCACATTTCCCCCCTTTTTCTGAAAATTTGAAGGAGTGATTCACCAAATATCTCAGTGTAGTCTATAGCTTTAATAACCCTAAAACAGCATGAAGACTTTTGGGGACACCCTGTCCATGAACTTCCACATGTAATATATATCAATAACATTCAGCTCTCATCTATATATGGGAAATAGAAGCTCGTGACTTAAAAGGAAGTACGTAACATGCCTACACATGTAAAAGTGTCATATAATGTTTATCTTCAGCTCTGCTTTGGCCAGAAGGTAGAAATGCTTCCTGTGTCTTTAAGAGCAAAGGTACTTCCCAAATCTATCATTAAGCCATAAAATAAATGACCTTTGCCGTGTGGGTTATGGGCTTTGTTTTATATGACTGGGAAACAATTAATAAACAAGGGAGCTATAGCATCATAAGAACTAAGAGTCTGAAATGTCAGCCACCTATGCCCGTGTCTAGCAGGGAAAAGAATAGGCATCCCCTTCTCCCCCCAATCTCTACTTGGGAGAGAGGGAGGTTAGGATGTGAATATTTGGACCAGCTTTAAGGGCCGAAGGAGCTGAACACAACTCTAAGGACAAGGCGAGTCATTGGGCCCCACCCCTGACTTGCTGCTACTCTAAGATGGGAAGCAATTTAAATAAGGTCAAATTAGTTTTTAGGGAAAATGTGACTTGAAAACAAGTTTTCTGATCCCTAGCTCAATGGTCTATCCACAAATCCACAGGGCTTTCTTAACAAGGTGAGTTAGACACATTTCCTGACTCAGTCTAGTGTTTGGTCTGCCATACCAAGTGAGGCTGATGCTAACTTCTACTCCATTTCTAAATCAGTGATTCAACAATTTATATTTTTTGCCACCCTCCATTTTTAGGAGAAGGAGAATTAAAATAATAGTCTGATACTTGGAACTTAGCCTCTCTGAAGGCAGAGTCTTCAGTCACTGTAGGTTTTAGGCCAATCTTAGACATCTCTGGTACATCTATTAACAGTCCTGTGTAATCACAGTTTTTACTTGGCAGCGTGACCTGAGAATCTGCCAGATCTTGAATCAGCAAAATGTGATTCAACTCGAAATCAGACTGTACTTAAGAAGGCAGGAAATCTAAGAATTCATTTCAGAAATCCTTATAGCAGTCACTGGTTGAAATTTTTAAAAAATGGATCTTTAGCTGGTCACAAATTGCAATTTGTGAAAATATGCCATTCTTAGCAAATTAATAATGATAACTCAATTTTATATTGTGCTTTAAGGTTTAGGCAGCACTTTACATACATTGCTTCATTTGTTCCTTATAACAACACTATGAAGTGGATAAATTGAGCTATTATTGCTTTCATTTTGTAGATAAAGAAAGTTAGAGTTATTTGCCAAGTCAGAACAGTCAGCAGCAGAAGGAAGGGAAAGGAACTTGTCTGCTTCACAATATTGTTTCCTCACTGAGAGATTAAGATTCATACAGCTTTAGAGTTGGAAGAGATCTCAGAAGCCATTGAGTTCAACCCCTTCTTTTTACAAATGAAGAAACTGAGGCACAAAGAGGTTAAATGACTTGCCCTAGGATCACACAGCTAGCAAGTATCTGAGGCAAGACTTGATTTCTCCCCACTTCCAAGCCAAGAAGTTTAAAAACAATATCACCTAAGTGTCTCTCAGTTCCTGCAATTCAACCAATGGTTATTGAATTTCTTACTAGATACAAGGTACTGTTCTGCTCAATGTGGTGGTGGGGAGATAATAACAGTAAATCTGAGGATTATAGAACCTACTAGTAAAGGAAATGTAAGGTAGGGAAATATTTTTAATATAAAATAGAATGGGTATTGTTTTTTTTTTTATTTTGGTCTTCTTGGCTTTGGGAATCAACCATATTTGCATCATAAAAATAATTTAGTAAGACTCCTTCTTTGCCTATTTTGTCAAATAATTTGCAAAATTGTAAAAAAAATTGTAAAATACTGGGATTAATTGATCTTTATGTTTAATAGAATTCACTTGTGAATCCATCTGGCCCCAGGGATTTCTTCTTAGGGAATTCTTTGATGGCTTGTTCAATTTTTTTTTAAACCCTTACCTTCCATCTTGGAGTCAATACTGTGTATTGGTTCCAAGGCTAAAGAGTAGTAAGGCCTAGGCAATGGGGGTCAAGTGACTTGCCCAGGGTCACACAGCTGGGAAGTGTTTGAGGTGAGATTTTAACCTGGACCTCCCGTCTCTAGGCCTGGCTCTCAATCCACTGAGCCACCCAGCTGCCCCCCAATTTTTTTCTGATATGAGATTATTTAAGTTTTCCTCTTCTGTTAATCTAGGCAATTTTAATGTTTGTAAATATTCATCCATGTCACCTAGATTGCCATATTTATTGCCATATATTTGGGCAAAATAGTTCTTAATAATTACCTTAATTTCCTCTTCATTAGAGGTGAGATTGCCTTTTTCACTCATGATACTGTTAATTTGGCTCTCTTCTTTCTTTTTCTTAATTTGATTAAACAATACTTTATCTATTTTATTTGTTTTTTCAAAATACCAACTCCCAGTCTTATTTTTTAGTTCAATTGTTCTTTTACTTTCAGTTTTATTAATTTCTCCTTTGATTTTTTAGGATTTACAATTTGGTCTTTATCTGAAGGTTTTTAATTTGTTCTTGTTCTTTTTCTTTTTTTTTTAAGTTGCATGCCCAATTCATTAATCTCCTCTTTCTCTTTTTTGTTAATATGGGCACTGAGGGATATAAATTTTCCCCTGAGTACTACTTTTGCAGTATTCCAAAAATTTTGATATGTTGTTTCCTCATTGTCATTCTCTTTAATAAAATCATTGTTTCTATGATTTGTTCTTTAACCAATCAGTTTTGGAGAATTGGATTACTTAATTTCCAAACAATTTTTGATTTGTCTCTCCATCTACCTTTACCAATTATAATTTTATTGCATTATGATCTGAAAAAGTTGCATTTATTATTTTTGTTTTTCTGCATTTATTTGCAATGTTTTTATGCCCTAGTACATGGTCAGTTTTTGTGAATGTACCATGTGCTACTGAAAAGAAGGTGTATTCCTTTTTATCTCTATTTACTTTTCTCCATATATCTATTATTTACTCTAATTTTTCTAAGATTTCATTCACTCTTTCTTATTTATTTTTTGTTTTGATTTATCTAGATCTGATAGAGGAAGGTTAGTGAAGAGCCATCATACCCTCGCTGTCTAACAGAGTCAAAGTTTGGGAAATGAAGGCTGCAGAGCAGCCTTCAGAAAAGATGAGGCACCCATTTAGCCCCCTCTGTGTGACTTCTCCCACTAACTTCCCTTACTACTCCCAGTACAGGAGAAATAATATAAGAGCAAATACTTACAGGATTAACACACATATGTCCCATTTTAATTCCCTCAGATTATTACCTTAAAAAGATTACATTCACAGAATTGAAACCTAAAGATTATTACCCATTACCCCTCCCTTTTCTCTCTTAGCAGAGGGACATTCAGAGGCCCCACAACCATCTGTTGGCCAAACACACAAGCACCACATCAATCACTCTTCTGAAGCACAAGCTACTGTCACACTTCAGTGGTTAGTTATGTTTACAATAACCAGGCAACATTGTCAATTTGCCTTAATGAAACACAAGAAATATGTAACTAGGAAATTGAGGAAATTCCAGATTTTGGTCTGTCTTAAATTACCCTCTAACCCCGGAACTAGCTATGAAATATTTTTTACCCGTCTTCTAAGAAATTCTGATTTATTGTGAAAGCTGATCAAAAGCAACAATGATTCTCCTAGTTGGTCATCCCACAGGTCAGGGGGAACTAACTAATTTTATGTCATTCATCTCCATCATGAATATTTCTGTTGTAGCAAGATGGTAAATGATCACAAAATGTTGATAAAGTGATTTGTTAATGTGTGACATATTCAATTATCTGTAGAAGATCATGTATGCTGAAAAATGATTATGTTCCAGTATAGCATGTACTCACTGAAGCTATATAATAAACACAAACTCTCTGCTAAGGCAGAACAACTGTCTCATGCCTAAGCACAGATCTGAGCACTCAGTAGTTTCTCATATCTTCATTATTCACCTAACTGCTCCACCTAGACAGAAGGACCTTCGGCTTTGAGAGACAGCAAGCTCAGTTCTCAAAAAAGGTTCAGGTCTCCCTCTAGTAAAGTTTTACTATCTATTTCCTCCTTAAGCTCCAATAGTTTCTCCTTTAAAAATTTGGATGCTATATCATTTGGTGCATACATGTAGAGTACTGATATTCCTTCATTGTCTATATTGCCTTTTATCAGAATATAATTACCTTTCTTCTCTCTTTGAATCAGATCCATTTTTATTTTGGCTTTGTCAGATATCATGATTGTGACTCCTACTTTTTCTTTCTCAGTTGATGCCCAGTAAATTCTGCTTCAGCCTTTTACCTTTACCCTAGGTATGTCTACCAGCCTCATGTGTTTTTCTTGTAGACAACATATAGTAGATATTGGTTTTTAATCTATCCTGCTATTGCTTCCATTTTATAAGTGAGTTCATCCCATTTACATTCAGAGTAATGATTACCACTTGTGTATTCCCCATCATTTTGATTTCTTTTAGTTCTGTCCTTTTTTTCTTTTACTATTTTCTTCTATACCAGTTTCTTGCTTTTAATCAGTTCCTCCTTTCCCCCACCTTTATTTTGTTTTCTTTCTCACCCCCTCCCTTCTTATCCCCCTCTTATTTCTCTTTAAGGTCTATTAAATACCCCCTACCTTTCTCTACCTTTTAATTCCCCCTACTTCACTCCCTCCCCCCTTTGCTATTCTTTCTTATCTTCCCTGTAGGGTAAGATAGAATTCTATATCCCTATTAATCTGACTGTTCCTTCCTTTCAGAACTGATTCCACTGAAAGTAAGTTTTAAGTATCCTCTATTGCCATTATCTTCCCCCCCTTTTTATAATGATATTCTCCCCCCCACCCCATGTGCCTCTTTATGTGATATAATTTACCCTATTTTTCTTCTTCCTTCAAGTTTCTCTTAGTACCATTTTGTCCCCCCAATTTTTACATATTATCTTGAACAACTTAATATCACAATCTCTCCCTATGAATAATACTTCCATCTACTATGATAATGAAAATACTTTTAAGAGTTACAGATATCATTTTTTCATATAGGAATATGATCAATTTGACCTTACAGAAACCCTAAAAAAATTTCCCCCTCTTTCTTGTTTACATTTTTATGGTTCTCTTGATGTGTAGGTGATCCTTAGTTGTAGACCCAATTCTCTTGCCTTCCTGAATATCATATTCCAAGCTTTGTGGTCCTTTAGTGTGGAGGCTACAAGATCCTGTGTAATCCTGAATGGGGCTCCTTGATATCCGAATTGTCTCTTTCTGACTGTTTGAAATATTTTCTCCTTGGCCCAGAAGCTCTTGAATGTGGCTGTTTTATCTTGTCTCCCTTTATATCCATTGATTGGTCATGAACTCTTTTTATCCATAGATTTGATAGATTTGAAAAGCAATTTCTTCCTCTCTCCTCTACTTTATGTCACTCTTTGGGTCAAAATCATGTATCCATATGTAGCTTCTTTTGCTATATAGAGTGAAACATTGGACCACACGATTTTTGTCAGACTACTTTAAGTTTTTATAGCTGTTTTTGTTATATATTTGAGTTCTATAAATATAGTATTGCACTTACAATCAAATAAAGCCAGATTCTTTTTTTAAAACCCTTACCTTTCATCTTGGAGTCAATACTGTTTATTGACTCCAAGGCAGAAGAGTGGTAAGGCTAGGCATTGGGGGGTCAAGTGACTTGCCCAGGGTCACACAGCTGGGAAGTGTCTGAGGCCAGATTTGAACCTAGGAACTCCTGTCTCTAGGCCTGACTCTCAATCCACTGAGCTACCCAGCTGCCCCCTAAAGTCAGATTTAAATGATTGAAGAGAAATTAATTGTTTGAGGGTGAAAAGAACCAATATAAGAAAAATAAAGATTCTACTTAAGTTAATCTACTTATTTGATGCCATCCAATTAAATTATGGAAAAAAATATATTGAGCTAGAAAAAAACAACAAAACTCAATTGGAAGAATGAAAGATCAAGAATAACAAAGGAATTAATGAGAAATAATGTAAAGAAAAGATGTTTGGCAGAACCAAATATTAACCTCTAGTGTGGGATGGGAAGGAAGAGAGGGAAACAGTTCAGAATTTAAAATGCAATGAAAATTAATTAAATTAAAAAATTTTTAAGTTTGTTTTTACCCAAAAATCTGGTACCCTTGCATTTACCAATCACTTGGATTCTTTGCTCATTTATTTCCTCATGTTGTGTTCCACAATCTGTTCCACTGATTGACCCCTGTTTCTTAATTAGTACCAAATTATATTGATGATTATTGCTTTATAATGTAATTCAAGATCTGATATTAGTAGGTCAATTTCCCTCACATTTTTAAAATTATTTGTCTTCAAATTATTAAATTTTTGCTCCTCCCAATGAATTTTATCATTATTTTATCTAATTCTATAAAATAATCATTTGGCCATTTGAATGGTATTGCACTGAATGAGTTCATTAATTTAAACAATATTCCCATCTTTGGCCTACCCATGACTGATGATGATTTCTTTAATTATTTATGTCTGACTTTATTTGTGTAAAAATCTTTTATAGTTGTAATAAGATAAAGAGAAACTCCAAATTATCATGTACATTATGAAGTTAGTTTAAATGTAATTTCTCTATCTCTTCCTTTGAATTTTGTTAGTAATATACAGAATGTTGATGAAGAATGTGATTTTATTTTATATTTTGCATCTTGACTGGACTTATTGTTTCAATTAATTTCGGTCAACTTTTTGGGATTCTCTAAGTGAATCATCATATGATAACACTGATATCAATATCATATAATTTTCATTTAAAAATTACCAGAGGACTATCATATCTATTTTTTCTAAAATTCTATCCTGATCTTTAACTTCCTTCTTACTCATCTTTTGTTAGATTTATCTAGTTGTCAAAGTAGTACATTGAGATCCTCCACTATTATACTTTTTTCTTAAACCTTTACCTTACATCTTAGAATCAATACTCTGTTTTGGTACTAAGGCAGAAGAATGGTAAGGGCCAGGCAATGGGGGTTAAGTGACTTGCCCAGGGTCACACAGCTAGGAAGTGTCTGAGGTCAGATTTGAACCTAAGACTTCCCTTCTCTAGGCTCAATCCACTGAGTCATCTGACTGATCCCTCCACTATTAAACTTTATCTATCTATATCTCCCTGTAACTCATTTAACTTTTTCTTTAAAAATTTAGATATGCCATTCAGTGTGTGTGTGTGTGTGTGTGTGTGTGTGTGTGTGTTGTATTAATATTAATTGATTGTCTATAGCAGGGGTCCCCAAACAGGGGTCCCCAAACTGTGTCCCCCTAAGGTCATTTATCTGGCCCCCACATCACTTCCAGAAGGGGTACCTCTTTCACTGATGGTCAGTGAGAGGAACACTGTATGTGGTGGTGCCTCAAACCATGGCATTGCTCACGTACAGTACTGCTTCTGGTGACATAATCTTTTGTGTGGAGCCTTGTTCTGAGAGTAAATAAACAAGAATGAGGTGCCACACAAAGGATTATGTGGCTGCACAATGGAAGACATCAGCATGGTGAGAGGTGATCTAGGGGTTAGTGTTTATCTCAGGAACCATGCAAAATGGCAACCATCTTTGGCAGCACTTATGTCTGTGAACAGACTTTTCCAGAATGAAACATCTGAAATCTCCAACCAGATCTAGACTAACTGATGCACACTTGCATCACTTGTTATGGCTAGCAATGACAAATATGGAACCAGACACTGACCATTTCATTAGCCAAAAGCAGGCCTGTAGTTCCCATTGAAATACTGGTCGGTTTGTTGATTTAAATTTACTTGTTCTTTATTTTAAATATTGTATTTGTTCCCATTTTGTTTTTTTTTTTTCACTTTAAAATAAGATATGTGCAGAGTGCCTAGGGATTTGTTCATAGTTTGTTTTTTTGTTTTTTTTTTATAGTCTGGCCCTCCACTGAGGGACACTTAACTGGCCCCCTATGTAAAAAGTTTGGAGACCCCTAGTCTACAGTATCACTCAGGAAAATGTGGTTTCCTTTTTTATCTATTTTAATCAATTCTATTTTTGCAGTTACCTTGTCTAAGATCATAATTGCTATTCCTGGTTTGTTTGTTTTTTACTTTAGCTACCCATTAGATTTTGCTCTGGCCCCTTATTTTAACTCTGTATGAATCTTTACATGTCAGGTGCATGTCAAGAAATCTTGTAAATCACATGTTGTTGGATTCTACTTTCTAATTCATTCTGTTATCCTCTTCCATTTTATGAGTGATTTCTTCTTATTCATATTCACAATCATGGTCATTATTTTTGTTTTTTCTTCTCTCCTATTCACTTGTACTTTTCATTCTTTTTTGTTTTTTGCCTTCTTCTTACAAAAAAGAGAGAGAGAGAGAGAGAGCAGGTAGCAAGCAAAGAGTTTGCTCAACACCAGGGATTTAGGATTAATGTAATTTTCTATTTTTTTACTAGCACTCTTTATTTCCCTAAGAGACTAATCACAAGTTCTTACACGTTTTGAATTCTTCTTCTTGTGGTTAAATATTATTAGGAGTAATTCCTTTCTTAATTTACCCTATCTGTTATTCTTCCTTTCTCTCTTTTCCCCCTTTCCCTCTTAATTCTTTGTGGATTATAAGAAGAAATTTAATTAAATAGCTTTTTAATTACTTATAAGAATTCCTTTGTAATAGTTTGATAAGCTGTAACTGTGTGATTTAAATAAGATAAAATACTAACAGAAAGCATTAAAAGCCTCTTCAATTATGAAAATGCCTATACCTTTTCCCTTTCCTTGCCACACAGTCTGGAGGTTGTGACATGGGGAAACCAGGCCCCTAGTCTTGCTGTATCATAATCAGGTCACCAGAAAAGGGAAAGGAAAAAAGCAGGGGGTGGGATACTCTGATCATAACTCATTACTAGAATCTATTCTTAAAATCCTTTTCATCAACTCTGTTTGGGACCCCTGTTCAGAACATACATTCAGAAATATGTTCAGAATGCTTGACTCTATTCATAACTTCTGTTGTGTCATTACCTATCTTATAAAATCTACAGAATCTGGACCCTGGATGTCTCAGAGCACACAAACTGGGCATCACTGTAGTCTGGCTTATGTATGTTGAACCCACAAAAGAAAAGTCAGATCTTTGCCTCAGGATTTTGACACATTTCTTTTATTTTCAGGATTAAAATGTATTTTTGTAACTAATTATTTTTGGGTATATTTTTTTCCTTTGTGACCAGTTCAGATGAATGTGAGGGTGAAGTATCACTCATTTTTCCAGTGCCTTACTTATTTGTATACTTTACTTGCAAGCCCAATTAAATGAAATATTTTCCCCACCCTCTCACTCTTCCTTTCTTGTAAATTCCTTCTCTTCCCATGTACACTGCTTTCAATTCTTATTTTAGGAGCATCAAAACATTTAATTTAAAAAATTCTTAGGCCATCTGCCTTATTTGATTCCTTCTATGACCACCCATAATATTAGATGTCCAAGAGGTTATGTACATAATTCTTTCCTATAAAAATGCAATTATTTATCTGTATTTAGCCCTTTACAATTATTCACTTTGCTGAACTTTTTATTCAACCTTTTTTGGAGATTTAAGGATTTCGTTTTGAACACGCTGAGTTTAAGATATCTGCTGGATATCCACTTTGTGATGGTTGAAAAGCATTTGGAAATGTGAGGCTGGAGTTCAGTAGAAAGATTAGCACTAGATCAGTAGATTTGAGAGTCATCAGTATAAAGATGACAATGGATGAGAACTGATAAGATTACCAAGTGAAGTAGTATAAAGGGAAAAGAGTTGAGGGTCCAGGATAAAGCTCTGTGGGACAACCACAATTAATAGGCATGACCTGGATGAGGATACAGCAAAGGAAATTTAAAAGGGTTAGTAAGATAGGTAGGAGAAGAACTAGGAGAGAGTGATGTCCCAGAAACTTAGTGAGAGGTATCAACGAGAAGAGAATGATAGACAGTGCCAAAAATGCAGAAAAAGACACTGGACGTTTCAATTAGGAGAGCATTAGTAACTTTGGAGAGGGCAGCTTCAGGGAAATGATATATTAGGGAGTTGGGTTATAGAGAGTTAAGGAGAGAGGTGGAGAAGGGAAATGAAGGTATCTATTGTAGACTTCTCAAGAAGTTTAGTCATGAACGGAAGAAGAAATATAGGATGAATGGGGATAGAAGGGTCAAGTTTTTGGGGTTTTTTTTGAGGATGAAGAGATGAGGGCAAAGGATTTGGAGGGGAGGTTTGAGGATGTTTATAGGCCGAATGGAAGAAGCCAGTAGACAGAAATTGGTTAAAGTTAAGTGATAGAAAGTACATGACATACCATCTATTATATCTTTCAATATATAATCTGTTAGAAGATATGGGATGGAATGAGATCACTTGAGCAGATGGAGAGTTTGCCTTGACAAAAAGTAGGGCCACTTTGTTATGTGAGATAAGTATGAAAGAGGAGATAGTGACAGAAGTCATCTGAATAAGTACAGTGGTGATGGATTAAGAAAGAATTGAAGGAATTAAGAATTGGAGGCAATGGTAGATATGAAAATAAGGTTTGGTATGGTAAGACAAAAAAGCTAATAGATTATGGTCAGATAAGGGGATTTCAGACTTCTTAAATATGGAAGTGGTGCATTTTTTGGTTAATGGAAAGATGAAGGATATGACTGTCTCTGTGCATGACTTAAATGGGGTAGAGAAGTAGGAGCAGGAAGAGGAATCAAATGGTTAGGGTGAATGAAGGAACATTAATAGGTATATTGAAGAGCCCTAGTATAAGAGTAGGAGTTGGTGAGAAAAGAAAGATTATGAGCCAGGTATAGAATTCATTGAGAAAAAATGGGGATATGTCCTGAAGGTCTGCTGACAAGTTACTAAGATTTTTATTGAGTGAAAGATGTAGATTGTATTGACCTCAAAGGAGTAGATATGATAGAGGAGTAACTGAGGGAGGGGGGGAACATGGATATGGAGATAGGGACAAGAAATATTCCAATATCACCGTCTTGACCACAGAGCCAAGAAAATGAGAGAAAATGCAGTGAAGTGCTATGAATGGTAGCCAGGAAAGCTGTGTCACCAGGTAGAAAAAAAAAGAGAGCTAAGGATAGATCCTTGGAATTTGCCTACAATTAGTAGATTTTACCCATATGAAAATATAGAAAAGTAGTCTGAGAAGTAGGGAGACATATCAGAGAAGAAACAGAAGAAATACAGCTGGGATACAAGGGATGGAATAGTTTCAGAAGGTCACATTAGTTTTTAATTATGGCTGAATCTGAAGCAGAAGCCATAGAATATTAGATTTAGCCATGAAAGATATTGTAGAAGGCATTTATTCCATTATGTTTATAGGTGAGGAACCTGAGGCCCAGGCAAGGTAAATGGTTTGCCTGAGATTGCAAAGTTGGTAAGCATCACAGATGGGATTTGAACCCAGGACCTCTTACTCCAGTACTCATTTCACATTACCCATTTTCTTACTGTAGGGCCAGGTACCAGCATGTCCAAAATTTGTACATAACCTTACTCATTACCTTGCCCCAGATGTAAGTTACAACAATGAAACAAAAGACAGACACAGCATGATGGCCTTTTTTGTCCCTGTCCCACTGTTGGGTATTAACACTGTTGACAGAGATGAAGATGCTACCTCGCCTCTTGTCTCCTTCCTCCCATAGGCATTGATTCTACATTGGCAAAATTATGAGGGTTCATTTAAGCATAAGCAATGTCTAACTGTTCTTCACTATTTGAATACCCTGGACAATTATACCCCTAACAAAACAAAAACACTAGCACACTTGCCAGACTAGGGCTTTTATTTGTTACCTTTCTTTCTCCCAAGGATCAGCTATAGCTTATGCCCTGTTTTGATAACATTTAGAATGGGAAAGGGTGGGCAGTTGATTTCAGTTTTAGAAAAAAGCATTAGCAAAAGTATAGAGTTGAGAAAGTCCAATGGGTTTGGGGAATTAAGCAAAGTACAATATGGCTGTAGAGTATGTGAATGAGTAGGAAAGGAATGAAAAATAAGACATCAGAATGTATGGGGCCTTCAATTTAAGGATAAGAAATACGAACTTTACTAAGCCATTGACATTTTTGACATAATGTAGTGATGCAATCATATCTGTGCATTAAAAAAATGTATTAGGGCAGTAATGGTGAACCTATGGTGTGGGTGCCAAAGATGGCACACAGAATGATCTCTGTGGACACATGGCTGCCCTGTCTCCCAGAATTTGTTACCAGGAAGGCAGAGGAACTCAGGTGGAGCTGCTCCCTTCTCCCTCCCCATTGTATCTGATGACATTCCTCACTTTACCCACCCTTCCATTCAGAAACCCAAAGGGAATGCTTTCTCCTTCCCCTGTGTTGGGTAATGGGGGGGGGGATCAGGGTGCTCTTAGCACTTGATGGGGGGAGGGGCATGGCACACAGTCATTCTGGGGGACAGGCATGGCACTCAGTTTAAGAGTGGGGTGGGGGCAGGGTCTGACACTACATCTCTAAAAGATTTGCCAACCCTGTATTAGGGTATGTGGAATAGATTAGAGACAGAAAAAAAATGGAGGTTGGGAGATTAGGTAGAAGGCTATTGTGATAGTCCAGAGACAGGATGTTCTAAAACAGTGGCAATAAAGTGATAGAAAGGAGAGGTACTGGGGGGAGGATCATCAAATGGCCTTGGGTAATGTTTGGCTATTGGAGGGAGGGATGAGGGTAAGACAGAGAGTGTTTTATTTCTAGTATGAAATTTTCTAGTATGAAAAAGATTATCCACGTCAAAAATAGCCAACACCTCTTAGATTTCCTCTCAACTTCCTCCTTTACAAAGTGAGGCACTGGTGGAGGGTGGGGAGAGTTATTGGACTAGTTGACTAGTTGACCTCAGAAGCTCCTGCCAGCTGGAAATGTACCTATACTCAAGTCAGGGAGAATGATGGCAGGGGATGGGAGTGAAACAGGAGATTGAGTCAAGTGCTGAAGTCATTGAGAAAGAGAGGAGAATGTCCTGGAGGTATGCTGATAATGTGGAGAATGCTGAGGAGAGGTTGGTATAATTAGCTCCAATCAACTTCAAAGGAGAGATTGTTAAGGAAGGTTAGCAGAACAATGAGGAACAAATAATATTGCTGACCCCTTCCTCCCAGTCCTCTCAATTAGAAGGAAAAGAGGAAGAACCAACCTCTATTAGGGAGACTTTTGAGGGATGTGATATATGAAAGAATGGAGCATCTTCATAGATTTTATGTGATGAAATTGGTGTTGGGTGGAGTTAAATTTTTGATGATAGGGAATGGTCTATAATAACTTGTATGGTGCCCACAGACTTCTGCTCCCTACCACCTTGTGGTTATTAATGCAGTTAGCAATCTGGAAATGTGTGGGAAGAATCCCACACATCAGAATCTAGCCAGCTGTCCAACAAATGTCAACCCTCATTGGCTAGGTGAGTGGCATGAATTTTTTAATGGACAATAGGCTAAACCCAGGACCTGGTTTTGGTAGAACCACAATAAAGAATAGTTTTTACCCTTTTAAGTAATTTGTAATGTATTTAAAATACAAAAATCATTCTTAGCTCTGGCCTTACAAAAATAGTTGATGGTTTTCATTCATCAGGGCTGTATTTTGTGGACTCCAGGACTGAACCAATAGCATAGGAAGCTTGGTGGAGATAAGATCTACCCAAGGGTTTTATTGGGATGCTGAAAAGGAGAACTGGCCAACAGAGTAGACATTGAGGTAGCTATCATCACAATGGAAGGAGTTGAAGGCCACATGGTATATGGCCCAAATGCAACTGGTACAGTCAGAGGATCCTAGATTTGGAGTTAGAAGCGGCCTTCTACTTAAAACCCAAAGAATGTCGGGATTAGAGTGAGAAAACCATGTTTAATCTTTTAGGCCCAACACTGGATAACTATAAAAGCTTGAGTTCACTTACAAAATCATAGGTAATATTTATAGCATCCTCCTTAAAGATTTGCTTTAAGAGAAGCTCTTTGTAAAATTTAAAGCACTACAAAAATGTGAGTTATGCAATCAGAGAGTTTAAGCAGGAAAGGGGCCTCAGAAACCAGTTAGTCCAACTTCTTCATTTTACCAGTGAGGAAATTGAGGCACAGGGAGGTTAAGGGAATTGACCAATGATATGCCATAAGCATCAGGAGTGGCACTTGAACCTCTTGTCCTCTCACTTTACAGTTAGTGTTCTTTGCACTGCCCCATAGGCACTGAAGAGTGGGGTGGGGACAACATTTACCTAGGAGGTCATGCTTTGATTTGATTGGGGCACTAAGCATCAAGCTGGTAGAAAGATAGGAACTAGGACCAACAAACTTGTTATTATGATCTGGCAGCAATGGCATCACCAGCAAGGAAGATTTCATCCCAATAGAGGGCTGTGCCCTCATATAGCTAGTTCTTTGTCAATGAAAATGAGGAGGTAGGTGGGGAGGATGGGAGAAGTCTATCATTTATTGACTCCAGCATTCAATCAATCAACAACCATTAATTAAGTGTCCATGATGTATCAGACCCTGCCTAGGCACTGGGGATCCAAATATAAAAGTAATACCATTCCTGACCTCAAGAAACTGGTAGAATGGAGTTGCCTATCAGAACTGCTCTAAGGATATCTCAGCTTTGAAGATTAAAAATGTTAGATGTAAAGCAAGGTGTCCCTCCCAACAGAGGATGACTTATCCTGAAAGAGGTAGTCTTTTCCCTCAGGAAACCAGACTTCAAAATGGGACGGTAATAGGAATTAACGTGAAACTAGGTCAAACTGAAAATGAATGAATGATTGAATCAATAGGTAGACAGATAAGTCAAGGACAAGTTGTTTTTCAGTCATTTCAATTGTGTCTGACTTTTTGTGACCCCATTTGGAATTTTCTTGGCAAAGACACTGTAAGGGTTTGCCATCTCCTTCTCTAGTTCATTTTACATCTAAGAAAACTGAGGCAAACTGGATTAAGTGACTTGACCAGGTCACATAGCTAGTAAGTATCAGAGGCCAGATTTAAATTCAGGAAGATAAGTTTTCCTGTTTCTAGGCCCAGCATTCTATCCATTGCACCACCTGACTGTACCATGACAAGTTAATATGAAGATCCTTAGATGACTAGGGGGAGACAACATGTTTCAGGAAGTGGTAACCAGGGAACTTTGGTCTAGAGTGTCTTATGGATTGTGCATATCGTTATAAGGAAATAGAATTGTCATGTCCTTTCCAGGAGTAGGATAATTTTTTATTTGATTCTTGTTCCTTGGGCAAGAAGTGAAAAGCAGGGGCTGAAAGTAGGAGGAAATGGCCATGGAAGCAGGGCATAGTTATAGAGGCAGAGGTAAGGATTATCTTACCCTCTAATAAGGAAGGTCTATCATAGTACAAGTCCCCAAAATGAATGGATTAACTTACTTGAGGTTGGGGATCAGGGTATTTAATCCTAAATCTAAGGATATCCTAAATCTCTAAGGAGATTTAGGACCTGGAATTCCAGGGGTTCTTAGCCCTTTTAGTCTTATGGATCCCATTGGCAGTCTAGTGAAGAACTATACTGAAGGATGCTTTCTATACTTACTATTGAAAGGAATGCTAAAATTCAATTGGAAGTTAATGAAAATAAACATGTAACTTGGATGGGCCCAGACCCCTTGTTGGGTGGGGAGGACAGCTGATAATCAGTGGGACTCCAGGTTAAGAACCTCTTATTTAGAGGGTCATTAGTTCTAGTGGGCTGTCATAGGACAAATGCCAAGATACCCATACTAGTACCCTGGGATACTGGTGGATGGCTAGATAGGATGAAGGATGATCTGGAACTATTAGGTACATAGGGTTCAGATGGTTGCTGGTCAGAATGGGGCACTAGGGGATAGTAAAGTTAATGAGGACCCTCCCTTTCATCAGAGAAGCACATCTAAATTTCAGAGGCTCTCAGGCTGGATTAGCCTGTCTGGGTGCTAACCAGTGCCCCAGGGCTATGGGTGAGGTCTTTTCTCCACCCACTGGGAAGAGACTGAATGACTTTTCTCTCTGCTTATGGATTAAGCCCTTCCTGACCTCCTGTTATGAACAAGTTATTGCCATTCATTCCAACTCTACAACCATCTTTCCCCCCAACTTTGAAGACACAAACTCTACTTCCAGCCTTTATGTTCTAGCCAAACTGTCTCTCTCTGTTCACACATGGTATTCCAGCTCTCATAATTCCATGTCTTTGCACTGGTTGACCCCCTTGACTGAGAAGGAACATACTCTCTTCTCACTTCTACCTCATATAGTTCCTCTCTTACTTCAAGCAATAGCTTCAGGATCACCTTGTATACAGACTCACTCCTGATCCCTCCACTTGTTAGTGTTCTCCCTCTCTGCTTTTTATTTAATCACCTTTTATTTATTTTATTTTTATTCTGTATATATTTATATGTGAACATGTCATCTCTTCATCTAATTCTTTGAAAGTAGGAACTCTGTTTCACCAGTTTATCATAAGAGTCGACATAACATAGACATCTAATAAGAGGCAGCTAAATGACTCAGTGGATAAAGTACTGGGCTTTGAGTCAGGAAGACCTGAGTTCAAATTTAGCCTTGGTCACTTACTAGCTGTGTGGCTCTGGGCAAGTCACTTATCCTACATTTGCCTTGCTCCATTGGAGAAGGAAATGGCATACTACTCTAGTATCTCTGCCAAGAAAACTCCATGGACAGTATTGGCATGATATGTTCATTGGGGTCACGAAGTCAGACATGACTGAATGATCTATTTCTACTAAGAGGAGGGAAGCATGTTTTATTGTCTGTTCTCCAATTCCAAAATTGACCATAGAATTTAATCTGAATTTAGCTTTCCTTTTGGGTAGTTTTCAATAACATTCTGAAGGCATTATATATGATACGTTATATATCACATCATATCGTGTATCATATCATATCATTGCTCTCCTGCTTCTGCTTTCTTCACTCTGCATCAATTTGTACATGCTTATCCATGTTCCTTTGAATTCCTCCTCAATTATATCTGACTCTTCTGGATCCCATTTGGGCTTTTCTTGGTAAAGACACTGGTGTAGTTTGCCATTTCCTTCTCCAACTCATTTTATAGATGAGGAAGCTGAGGCTAACAAGGCTAAGTGACTTGCTCAGGTACACTCAGTTAATAAGTGGCTGAGGACAGATTTGAACTTGGGTCTTCCTGATCCTAGGCTCAGCATTCTACCTGCTAAGTCACCTAACTGCCTCTTCTCAGTAGAGTGGGAGACTACTGATGTGCTGAGTTGCATGTTTTATACTGTCAGACATGATCACTATATTAGTCGGTTTGCTTAACAGTTTTTCTTTATTATGTGGGAGGATGTGTATATGTGCACGTGCACACATACATAATAGGAAATAATTTTTTAAAAAGCAAAAGAATAAATAACATGTAACAAAAAATTTTAAACCCTTACTACTCTTCTGTCTTAGAATCCTTACCTTCCATCTTAGAATCAATACTGGGTATTGGCTCTAAAACAGAAGTTAAGTGACTTGCCTAGGGTCACATAGTTAAGAAGTATCTGAGGTCAAATTTGAACCCAGGACCTCCCATCTCTAGGCCTGACTCTCAATCCACTTAGCTACCCAGCTGCCCCCTGTAACAATAAAAAAAAAATACTTATCTTCTTACTTGTATTGCTTTAATGTAAAACATAATGTATGTAAAGCTGTCTTGTGTTATGCTTTTTGTACTTAGCTCTTACTTCCTCATACATTGGCATGGACTGACCAAAATAGTCTTAAAAATGATTCGCTTACTTTCTATACTGCTTTCCTAACAACCACTCTATGGGAGCAGATTTATCCCCATTTTAGAAATGAGGAAACTGAGGCTTAGAGAGGCTAATGTCCATGATCATACATCGGGTAAATGTGTGAGGTAGGATTTAAACCTGGGTCTCCTGACTCCAGATCTAATGCTCTAACAGGTTAAACTACCTTTTTCATTATTCTTTCTTCTACCATTATTTGATTATTGCAGTTAGCTTTGGTAACCCCACAAGTAGGGAGAATTCAGGACTGTTCCAATTTTTCAAAATTATAAATTATGGTTTTATGGATATCTTTGTAAAAGTAATATTTTTTTCTCTTAAAGATTATTCTTTTGGTGAATTTCCCCAAAGCGGAACCACTAAGTCAAAAAGTCTGGATCATTCTTGTGTCTCTACTTGTCAGAAAAAGTGAACTAAATAATACAGTCAGCAGCAATGTCTAAACTCCTCGTGACTTGTTTAAAAAGTTTTTTAAAAATCATTTTTTACTTTTGTTTGCTAACTTCATAGATATAATGGAACCCTGAAGGTGTTTCGGACCCTTTATCTTCAATGGTGAACAAGATTCTCATTTCTTCCCCTTTCCCTCTGTCTCTGTCTCTGTCTCTAATTTTGTCTCTGGATCAGTCTCTCTCCACCCAACCCCCACCCCTCACTTTCCTCTCTCTTTTAATGTGGCAGGAGATGTAATTGCCTTTTGAGTGCTTGGGACTAATTAACACCCACAAGAGTAGAGTTTCGGTCTTTAATTGAAGCCACCCCTCCCCAGGAGGCCTCTCAAACAGTTGAGCTTATGGCTTACTGGACTAAAGTGGGGGATTGATGTGGTCACCACTTGAGACCAGCTCTTCCCATCCAAGAAAACTAGGCATGACTTTTGAATTAAAACAGAAAAGAGAATTAGAGCAGGAGTTGCCCAGTCATTGGGCCTGGGCTAGGTTCTGTCTGTGCCCTTCCCCAAGGGCTAAGGGAGTATCTTCAGTAGGAAGAGGCCTCAGGGCCACACCTAATTCAGGTCTTCAAAGCAAATCCTGCCTCTGACATTTGTTGTGTCATATCATGGGTAAGTTACTTCTAACCCACTTTCTGGGTCTCAATTTCTTCATCTGTAAAATGAACTACATAACCTCAAAAATCCTTTCCAGTTCTTAACTTTTAAGAAGTTTCCCCCTGCCAAAAAAAAATCACTTTCGTATCAAATTGTGTTCCAGTTTTATTTATGGAAAGAGCCAAGAGAGTCCAAGACTGGGATATGATGTCCCAAATTATGGCCACTTCCATCTGAGGGATTTCTTAGACAATTCCTCATTGTCAACAACCTCAGCAAAATCTTCTGGTCTGCATATTTCAGTGAATTCAGTCCTTCCCACTCATTGTGGGTGCTCTAAGCACCTCTCATTTCAAGCCCCCAAAGCCCAAGCCCAGTAACTCAGATGGAAATCACTTCTACCTCCATTGAAGACATGGTCAGAATTCCACTCTATGTATCTGCAGTACCATATTGGATATGTTCAATTCATTTTAGAGACACAGCTCAGAGGATATGAAACATAGAAAACATGAGTTCTGTATAATTGAAACTCTCTTATCCTAAAAAAGAACTACATTTCCTGGGAGCTCACCAACTTCCTGTTATTACATACTTCCTGTAGACAGGGAATATTAGGGAAGGATGGAGGGCCCCAGCTTCTCTTTGGCTTGCAGCGAGCATGGTGACAGTGGTGAGTGGGAATTTTGAAATGGCTAAATATGCATAGGCATGTGGTCTCTTTATTTTGTTGTATCCTCTTGTTTCCTTTACTTCATTTGATCATTAATAAATCTCCTAAAATATAATATTTTTATTATTCAAGATTCATTTTAATTGTTACACTTTAGCTCTCGCTTTTACTGGCTGTGTGATCATGAACAAATCACTGAACATCCTTGAGACTCAGTTTCCTTATCTGTAAAATGCAGATAATGATATGTGTACTACTAGCCTTAGAGTTGCCATGAGGAAAGTGTCTGGTAAAATGTAAAATAGTAGAGGAGGGTGAATTGCTATTATTGACCAAAGGAAAGGCAGTGCAGTCTAAAAGGGTTTGGTGTCCTAAACCTTTGTTTTTCTCTGCCTTTTGCAGTAAGAACTGGAAAGGAGTCCAAGAAGCTTCCCATGTGAGTGCCAAGGAAAAATTAGAACTTGCCTCAATTGATACCCCACTAATAACCCAAACTTCCAGAAGCTAGGGATGCTCTGTCTGCATCCTTCACACACACACACACACACAGGGTCCATAAGATCACTAATCACCTCCTGGGTGCCAAATCCAACTATGATAGTGAAAAAGCAACAATAACAACAGAAGCTTTCTTAGGTTTTTTTACTCTGAATCTTTGAGACAAGTTGCTTCTACAAAGGACCCACCTCCACCTCCTTCCTTATTGTCTCTTCCTTCTCCTATCCAATTATGGAAACTTCTATGTCTAATATTGGAAACTTCCATCTATACAGCTTAGACATCACCTGGCAAGCACCTGTTCTCCCTGCTTGTGACATCAATTCTACCTGTCAATCAAACCTACTAAATTCCATTCCATTCTTCTCAATAAACATTGGCCACCTACCATTTTCAAGACATTGGGAGTATAAAGGTAAAATAAAGCAGTCTTTACCTCTGGGGTCTAATATTCTCCTAGGACTATATAGCATGTACACAAGGGAGGGAGGGAATAAGCCTTACTTGTTTACTATGTGTCAGACACTGCGCTAAATCCTTTACAAATATTATCTCATTTAATCCTCATAGCAGCCCTGTCTGGTAAGTGCCATCATGACACCCATTTTTTGGTTAAGAAAATTGAGGAAGATGAAGGTAAAGTAAATTACTCAAAGTCAAATAGCTAGTGAGTGTCTGAGGCTGAATTGAAATTCAAGTCTTCTGATTTTAAGAACCAGCACCCTGTATCCTATGGCACCATCTAGCTGTGTCTTGATAAGCAAATATTATTTAGATACTACATAAGAAAATTCAAAAGGAATTCCATAGTAATTACTTGGAGAGGAATGAGGAATTAGGAAAGGCCAAATGTAGGGAGGGAATGGTATCTGATCTGTGTTTGGAAGAAAATTAGGGATTCTACCAATAAGAGAATTATAGACGTGTAGG